>NW_022437213.1:87416-106478 GCF_009761245.1 Sapajus apella
GAGGAGCAAGATCAAAAAAACTCAAAGTCTAGCAGAAGACAAGAAATAGCTAAGATCAGAGCAGAACTGAAGGAGATAGAGACACAAAAAACCCTTCAAAAAATCAATAAATCCAGGAGCTGGTTTTTTGAAAAGATCAACAAAATAGACAGACCACTAGCCAGATTAATAAAAAAGAAAAGAGAGAATAACCAAATTGATGCAATAAAAAACGATAAAGGGGATATCACCACAGATTCCACAGAAATTCAAATCATCATCAGAGATTATTACAAACAACTCTATGCACACAAACTAATAAACCTGGAAGAAATGGATAAATTCCTGGACACTTGCCTCCTGCCAAGCCTAAACCAGGAAGAAGCCGAAACCCTAAACAGACCCATAACAAGGTCTGAAGTTGAGGCAGTAATTAAGAGCTTACCACACAAAAAAAGCCCAGGTCCAGATGGGTTCACAGCTGAATTCTACCAGACATACAAAGAGGAGCTGGTACTATTTCTTCTGAAACTATTCCAAACAATACAAAAAGAGGGAATTCTTCCCAAATCATTTTATGACACTGACGTCATCCTGATTCCAAAACCTGGCAGAGACTCAACAAGAAAAGAAAACTTCAGGCCAATATCCATGATGAACATAGATGCAAAAATCGTCAATAAAATACTGACAAGCCGATTGCAACAGCACATCAAAAAGCTTATCCACCATGATCAAGTAGGCTTCATCCCAGGGATGCAAGGCTGGTTCAACATACGCAAGTGTATAAAGGTAATTCACCACATAAACAGAACCAAAGACAAAAACCACATGATTATCTCAATTGATGCAGAGAAGGCCTTTGACAAAATTCAACAGCCCTTTATTCTAAAAACACTCAATAAGCTAGGTATCGATGGAACATATCTCAAAATAATAAAAGCTATTTATGACAAACCAACAGCCAATATCATACTGAATGTGCAAAAACTGGAAGCATTGCCCTTGAAATGTGGCACCAGGCAAGGATGCCCGCTCTCACCACTGCTATTCAATATAGTATTAGAAGTTCTAGCCAGAGCAATCAGGCAAGAAAAAGGAATAAAGGGTATTCAAATAGCAAAGGAGGAAGTCAAATTGTCTCTATTAGCAGACGACATGATTGTATATCTAGAAGACCCCATCGTCTCAGCCCCAAACCTCCTGAAACTTATAAGCAAGTTCAGCAAAGTCTCAGGATACAAAATCAATGTGCAAAAATCCCATGCATTCCTATACACCAATAACAGACTTAAAGAGAGCCAAATCAAGAACAAACTTCCATTCACAATTGCCACAAAGAGAATAAAATACCTAGGAATACAACTAACAAGGAAAGTAAAGGACCTCTTCAAGGAGAACTACAAGCCACTGCTCAACGAAATAAAAGAGGACACAAACAGGTGGAGAAACATTCCATGTTCATGGTTAGGAGGAATCAATATCGTGAAAATGTCCATACTTCCCAAAGTAATTTACAGATTCAATGCTATCCCCATCAAGCTACCAATGACCTTTTTTGCAGAACTGGAAAATACCACCTTAAACTTCATATGGAACCAAAAGAGAGCCCGCATAGCCAAGTCTATTCTAAGCAAAAAGAACAAAGCGGGGGGCATCACACTGCCAGACTTCAAACTATACTACAAGGCTACAGTAATCAAAACAGCATGGTACTGGTACCAAAACAGAGATATAGACCAATGGGACAGAACAGAGGTCTCAGAGGCAAAACAACATATCTACAACCATTTGATCTTTGACAAACCAGTCAAAAACAAGCAATGGGGAAAGGATTCCCTGTTCAATAAATGGTGTTGGGAAAGCTGGCTAGCCATGTGCAGAAAGCAGAAACTGGACCCCTTCCTGACACCTTACACTAAAATTAACTCCAGATGGATTAAAGACTTAAATATAAGACCTAACACCATAAAAACCCTAGAAGAAAATCTAGGTAAAACCATTCAGGACATAGGTGTAGGCAAGGACTTCATGACCAAAACACCAAAAGCATTGACAACAAAAGCCAAAATAGACAAATGGGACCTAATCAAACTCCACAGCTTCTGCACAGCAAAAGAAACAATCATTAGAGTGAATCGGCAACCAACAGATTGGGAAAAAATTTTTGCAGTTTACCCATCTGACAAAGGGCTGATATCCCGAATTTACAAAGAACTAAAACAGATTTACAAGAAAAAAACTAACAAGCCCATTCAAAAGTGGGCAAAGGATAATGAACAGACACTTTACAAAAGAAGACATACGTGAGGCCAACAAACATATTAAAAAATGCTCATCATCACTGGTCATCAGAGAAATGCAAATCAAAACTACATTGAGATACCATCTCACGCCAGTAAGAATGGCGATCATTAAAAAATCTAGAGACAACAGATGCTGGAGAGGATGTGGAGAAATAGGGACACTTTTACACTGTTGGTGGGAGTGTAAATTAGTTCAACCATTGTGGAAGACAGTGTGGAGATTCCTCAAGGACCTAGAAATAGAAATTCCATTTGACCCAGCAATCCCATTACTGGGTATATATCCAAAGGATTACAAATCGTTCTATTATAAGGACACGTGCACACGAATGTTCATTGCAGCACTGTTTACAATAGCAAAGACCTGGAACCAACCCAAGTGCCCATCGATGATAGACTGGATAGGGAAAATGTGGCACATATACACCATGGAATATTATGCAGCCATAAAAAACGATGAGTTAGGGTCCTTTGTAGGGACATGGATGAACCTGGAAACCATCATTCTCAGCAAACTGACAGAAGAGCAGAACATCAAACACCGCATGTTCTCACTCATAGGCGGGTGTTGAATAATGAGAACACATGGACACAGGGAGGGGAGCACTACACACGGGTCAGTTGGGGGGAAATAGGGGAGGGAGGGCGGGGGGTGGGAAGCTGGGGAGAGATAGCAAGGGGAGAAATGCCAGATGTAGGTGATGGGGAGGAAGGCAGCAAATCACACTGCCAGGTGTGCTCCTATGCAACAATTTTGCATGTTCTTCACATGTACCCCAAAACCTAAAATGCAATAAAATAAATAAATGGAGAAAAGAAAAAAAAAAAAAAAAAGAACTCAGAATTCAAAAACTAACCCAGAACCGCACAGGTTAATGGAAACTGAACAACTTGCTCTTGAATGTTGAATGGATAAACAATGAAATGAAGACAGAAATAAAGATGTTCTTCGAAACCAACGAGAATGTAGAAACAACATACCAGAATCTCTGGGACACATTTAAAGCAGTCTCTAGAGGAAAATACATAGCAATAAGTGCCCACATGAGAAGCAAGGAGAGATCAAAAATTGACACCCTATTGTCAAAACTGAAAGAGCTAGAGGAGCAAGATCAAAAAAACTCAAAGTCTAGCAGAAGACAAGAAATAGCTAAGATCAGAGCAGAACTGAAGGAGATAGAGACACAAAAAAACCTTCAAAACATCAATAAATCCAGGAGCTGGGTTTTTGAAAAGATCAACAAAAGAGACAGACCACTAGCCAGATTAATAAAAAAGAAAGGAGAGAATAACCAAATTGATGCAATAAAAAACGATCAAGGGGATATCACCACAGATTCCACAGAAATTCAAACCATCATCAGAGATTATTACAAACAACTCTATGCACACCAACTAATAAACCTGGAAGAAATGGATAAATTCCTGGACACTTGCCCCCTCCCAAGACTAAACCAGGAAAAAGCCAAAACCCTGAACAGACCCATAAAAATGTCTGAAGTTTAGGCAGCAATTAAGAGCTTACCACCCAAAGAAAGACCAGGACCAGATGGGTTCACAGCTGACTTCTACCAGACATACAAAGAGGAGCAGGTACCATTCCTTCTGAAACTATTTCAAACAATAGAAAAAGAGGGAATTTTTCCCAAATCATTTTACGAGACCACAATCATCCTGATTACAAAACCCGGCAGAGACTCCGGGTTTTGGAATCCACAAGAAAAGAAAACTTCAGGCCAATATCCATGATGAACATAGATGCAAATATCTTCAATAAAATACTGACAAGCCGATTGCAACAGTACATCAAAAAGCTTATCCACCATGATCAAGTAGGCTTCATCCCGGGGAATGCCACACTGTGTTCAACATACACAAGTCTATAAATGTAATTCACCATATAAACAGAACCAAAGACAAAAACCATATGATTATCTCAATTGATGCAGAGAAGGCCTTTGACAAAATTCAACAGCCCTTTATGCTAAAAATCCTCAATAAACTAGGTATCGATGGAACATATCACAAAATAATAAAAAGTTATTGATGACAAACCAACAACCAATATCATGCTGAGTGGGCACAAACTGGAAACATTGCCTTGAAATGTGGCACCAGACAAGGATGCACTCTCTCACCACTGCTATTCAATATACTATTAGAAGTTCTAGCCAGAGCAATCAGGCAAGAAAAGGAAAAAAAGGGCATTCTAATAGGAAAGGAGGAAGTCAAATTGTCTCTATTTGCAGACGACATGATTGTATATCTAGAAGACCCCATCGTCTCAGCCCCAAATCTCCTGAAACTGATAAGCAAGTTCAGCAAAGTCTCAGGATACAAAATCAATGTGCAAGAATCACATGCATTCCTATACACAAACAACAGACTTAAAGAGAGCCAAATCAAGAGCAAACTTACATTCACAATTGCCACAAAGAGAATAAAATACCTAGGAATACAACTAACAAGGTATGTAAGGGACCTCTTCAAGGAGAACTACAAGCCACTGCTCAACGAAATCATAGAGGACACAAACAGATGGGCAAACATTCCATGTTCAGCGGTTAGGAAGAAACAATATCGTGAAAATGGCCATACTGCCCGAAGTAATTTACAAATTCAGTGCTATCCACATCAAGCTACCAATGACCTTCTTCGCAGAACTGGAAAAAAACACCATAAACTTCATATGGAATCAAAAGAGTGCCCGCATAGCCAAGTCAATTCTAAGCAAGAAGAACAAAGCAGGGGGAATCACACTACCGGACTTCAAACTATACTACAAGGCTACAGTAATCAAAACAGCATGGTACTGGTACCAAAACAGAGATATAGACCAATGGAACAGAACAGAGGTCTCGGGGGCAACACAACATATCTAAAACCATCTGACCTTTGACAAACCAGACAAAACCAAGCAATGGGGAAAGGATTCCCTGTTCAATAAATGGTGTTGGGAAAGCTGGCTAGCCATGTGCAGAAAGCAGAACCTGGACCCCTTCCTGACACCTCACACTGAAATTAACTCCAGATGGATTAAAGACTTAAACATAAGACCTAACACCATAAAAACCCTAGAAGAAAATCTAGGCAAAACCATTCAGGACATAGGTGCAGGCAAGGACTTCATGACCAAAACACCAAAAGCATTGACAACAAAAGCCAAAATAGACAAATGGGACCTAATCAAACTCCACAGCTTCTGCACAGCAAAGGAAACAATCATTAGCGTGAATCAGGAACCAACAGAATGGAAAAAATTTTTGCAGTTTACCCATCTGACAAAGGGCAGATATCCAGAATTTACAAAGAACTAAAACAGATTTACAAGAAGAAAACTAACAAGGCTATTCAAAAGTGGGCAAAGGATATGAACAGACACTTTACAAAAGAAGACATACATGAGGCCAACAAACATATGAAAAAATGCTCATCATCACTGGTCATCAGAGAAATGCAAATCAAAACTGCATTGAGATACCATCTCACGCCAGTTAGAATGGTGATCATTAAAAAATCTGGAGACAACAGATGCTGGAGAGCATGTGGAGAAACAGGAACACTTTTACACCGTTGGTGGGAGTGTAAATTGGTTCAACCATTGTGGAAGACAGTGTGGCGATTCCTCAAGGACCTAGAAATAGAAATTCCATTTGACCCAGCAATCCCATTACTGGGTATATATCCAAAGGATTACAAATTTTCCTAGTATAAGGACACGTGCACACGAATATTCATTGCAGCACTGTTTACAATACCAAAGACCTGGAACCAACCCAAATGCCCATCGACGATAGACTGGATAGGGAAAACGTGGCACATATACACCATGGAATATTATGCAGCCATCAAAAACAATGAGTTTGGGTCCTTCGTGGGGACATGGATGAATCTGAAAACCATCATTCTCAGCAAACTGACAGAAGAGCAGAGGATCAAACATCGCATGTTCTCACTCATAGGCGGGTGTTGAACAATAAGAATACATGGACACAGGGAGGGGAGTACTACACACTGGGGTCAGTTGGGGGGAAATAGAGGAGTGACGGTGGGGGGAGGGGAGCTGGGGATAGATAGCAAGGAGAGAAATGCCAGATGTAGGTGATGGGAAGGAGGGTAGCAAATCACACTGCAACGTGTGTACCTATGCAACAATTTTGCACGTTCTCCACATGTACCGCAAAACATGAAATGCAATAAGATAAACAAATGGGAAAAAAAAAGACTGCGTGTAAAACACAGGAGAAACGAATATTTCAAACTGCTCTGCTTTGTGGTCATTCACCTTACGAAGTTGCATCCATGGTTAGATTCAGCAAATTAGAAACACGTTTCTTTTAAAAGCTGCGTTTGGATATTCCAGAGTGAATGGGAGTATAGGCTGTAATGAGAAATATCTGACTCTAAAACAAAAACGGAGTTATCTAGCAGAATGGTTGTGCATGCGTACAATCAACTTTCAGAGTTAAACTGATGTGTGTGTGCAGCAGTTCAGAAACGCTTTCTTTGGAGAATCTAGAAACGGTTATTTCCAGCCATGTACAGTCATATAAGAATTAGCAGTAAGACTGCGTGTAAAACACAGGAGAAACGAATATTTCACACTGCTCTGCTTTGTGTTTGTTCACCTTAGGAAGTTGCATCCACAGTTACATTCAACGAGTTAGAAACACGTTTCTTCTAAAAGCTGCGTTTCGATATTCCAGAGTGAATTGGAGTATAGCATGTAATGAGAAATATCTGGCTCTAAAACAAAAAAGGAGCCATCTAGCAGAATGGTTGTCAAGGCCTAAAGTCAACTTTCAGAGTTAAACTGATGTGTGTGTGCAGCAGTTCAGAAACGCTTTCTTTGCAGAATCTAGAAAGAAATATTTCCAGCCATATACAGGCATATAAGCTTTAGCGGTATGATCACGTCTAAACCACAGGAGAAAAGTCTCTTTCAAACTGCTCTGCTGTGTGTTCGTTCACCTTAGGAATTTGCATCTATGTTTCAATTCAGCGACTTAAAAACACGTTTCTTCTAAAAGCTGCGTTTGGATATTCGTGAGTCAATAGAATTATAGGGTGTAATGAGAAATATCCGGCTCTAAAAAACGGAGCTATATAGCAGAATGATTGTAAAGGTGTATATTCAACTTACAGACTTAAACAGATGTGTGACTGTAGCAGTTCAGAAACTCTTTTTTTTTTCTCATTATACTTTTTTAATGGGTCTCAAAATTTTGTGACTAATGTTTGGTCATTTCCATTAAAAAGTACTGATTTTAAAAACTAATAACTTAAAACTGCCACAAGCAAAAAAGAAAACCAAAGTGGTCCACAAAACATTCTCCTTTCCTTCTGAAGGTTTTACGATGCATTGTTATCATTAACCAGTCTTTTACTACTAAACGTAAATGGCCAATTGAAACAATCAGTTCTCAGACCGTTCTTCCTCCACCACTGATTAAGACTGAAGTGGCAGGAGGTAGGGATAATATTCATTTAGCCTTCTGAGTTTCTGGTCAGACTTAGTGACCTTGCCAGCTTCAGCAGCCTTTTTGTCCACTGCTCTGATGACACCCACAGCAACCGTCTGTCTCATATCACGAACAGCAAAGCGACCGAGAGGTGGATAGTCTGAGAAGCTCTCAACACACATGGGCTTGCCAGGAACCATATCAACAATGGCAGCATCATCAGACTTCAAGAATTTAGGGCCATCTTCCAGCTTTTTACCAGAACGGCGGTCAGTCTTTTCCCTCAGCTCAGCAAACTTGCAGCTAATGTGAGCTGTGTGGCAATCTAGTACAGGGGCATAGCCAGCACTGATTTGGTCTGGATGGTTCAGGATAATCACCTGAGCAGTGAAGCCAGCTGCTTCCATTGGTGGGTCATTCTTGCTGTCACCAGCAACGTTGCCACAACGAACATCCTTGACAGACACATTCTTGACATTGAAGCCCATATTGTCCCCAGGAAGAGCTTCGCTCAAAGCTTCATGGTGCATTTCAACAGATTTCACTTCAGTTGTAACGGTGACTGGAGCAAAGGTGACCACCATACCAGCTTTGAGAACACCAGTCTCCACTCGGCCAACAGGAACAGTACCAATACCACCAATTTTATAGACATCCTGGAGAGGCAGGTGCAAGGGCTTGTCGGTTGGACGAGTTGGTGGTTAGATGCAGTCCAGAGCCCCAAGCAGCGTGGTTCCACTGGCGTTGCCATCCTTACGGGTGACTTTCCAACCCTTGAACCAAGGCATGTTAGCACTTGGTTCCAGCATGTTGTCACCATTCCAACCAGAAATTGGCACAAATGCTACTGTGTCGGGGTTGTAGCCGATTTTCTTAATGTAAGTGCTGACTTCCTGAACGATTTCCTCATATCTCTTCTGGCTGTAGGGTGGCTCAGTGGAATCCATTTTGTTAACACCAACAATTAGTTGTTTCACACCTAGTGTGTAAGCCAGGATGGTATGCTCTTGGGTCTGCCCGTTCTTGGAGATATCAGCTTCAAATTCACCAACACCAGCAGCGACAATCAGGACAGCACAGTCAACCTGAGATGTCCCTGTAATCATGTTTTTGATGAAGTCTCTGTGTCCTGTGGCATCAATGATAGTCACGTAGTACTTGCTGCTCTCGTATTTCCACAAGGGGATATCAATGGTGACACCACGTTCACGCTCGGCTTTCAGTTTATCCAAGATCCAGGCATACTTGAAGGAGCCCTTTTCCATCTCAGTAGCCTCCTTTTCAAATTTTTCAATGGCTCTTTTGTCGATGCCACCGTATTTGTAGATTAGATGGCCAGTAGTGGTGGACTTGCCCAAATCTAAATGTCCAATGACGACAATGTTGATATGAGCCTTTCCTTTCCATTTTGGTTTTTAGGGGTAGTTTTCACGACACCTATGTTCTGGCGGCAAACCCGTTGCGAAAAACAAGAAACGCTTTGTTTGGAGAATCTAGAAAGAGATATTTCCAGCCACATACAGGCACATAAGAACTAGCGGTAAGATTGCGTGTAAACCACAGGAGAAGCGTCTCTTTCAAACTCTTCTGCTGTGTGTTCGTTCAGCTTAGCAAGTTGCATCTATGTTTAGATTCAGTGAGTTAGAAACACGATTCTTTTAAAAGCTGTGATGGGATATTCCTGAGTGAATGGGAGTATAGGGTGTAAAGGAGAAATATCTGCCTCTAAAACAAAAATGGAGCTATCTAGCAGAATGATTGTCAAGGCGTATATTCAACTTACAGAGTTAAACAGATGTGTGAATGTAGCAGTTCAGAAACCCTTTCTTTACAGAATCTAAAAAGAGATATTTCCAGCCATATAGAGGAACATAAGAATTACCCGTAAGATCGCATCTAAAGCACAGGAGAAACGTCTCTTTCAAACTGCTCTGCCATGTGTACGTTCACCTTAGGAAGTTGAATCTATGTTTAGATTCAGCCACTTAGAAACACATTTCGGCTAAAAGCTGAGTTTGGATATTCCTGAGTGAATGGGAGTTTAGGGAGTAATGAGAAATATCTGGCTCTAAAACAAAAAAGGAGCTGTCAAGCAGAATGATTGTCAAGGTGTATATTCAACTTACAGAGTTAAACAGATGTGTCAATGTAACAGTTCTGAAACCCTTTCTTTGGAGAATCTAGAAAGAGATATTTCAGGCCATATACCGGCACATAAGAATTAGCAGCAAAATCGCATCTAAACCACAGGAGAAACGTCTCTTTCAAACTGCTCTGCTGTGTATTCGTTCACCTTAGAAAGTTGCATCTATGTTTAGATTCAGCAAGTTAGAAACACTTTTCTTCAAAAAGCTGCGTTTGCATAAACTTGAGTGAATGGGAGTATAGTGTGTAATGAGAAATATCGGGCTCTAAAACAAAAATGGAGCTATCTAGCAGAATAATTGTCGATATGTATATTCTACTTACTGAGTTAAACAGATGTGTGAATGTAGCCCTTCAGAAACCCTTTCTTTGGAGAATCTAGAAAGAGATATTTCCAGCCATATACAGGCACATAAGAATTAGCGGCAGGATCGCGTCTAAACCACAGGAGAAACGTCTCTTTCAAACTGCTCTGCTGTGTGTTCGTTCACCTTAGGATGTTGCATCTATGTTTATATTCCGCTAGTTTGAAACACGATTATTCTAAAAGCTGCGTTTGGATATTCCTGAGTGAATGGGAGTATTGTGTGTAAGGAGAAATATCTGGCTCTAAAACAAAAATGGAGCTATCTAGCAGAATGATTCTCAAGGTGTATATTCAACTTACAGAGTTAAACAGATGTGTGAATGTAGTAGTTCAGAAACCCCTTTTTTAGAGAATCTAGAAAGAGATATTTCCACCCATAAACAGGCACACAAGAATTAGCGGTATGCTAATGTCTAAACCACAGGAGAAACGTCTCTTTCAAAGTGCTCTGCTGTGTGTTCATTCTCCTTAGGAAGTTGCATCTATGTTTAGATTCAGCGAGTTAGAAACACGTTTCTTCTAAAAACTGCGTTTGGATATTCCTGAGTGAATGGGAGTATAGGGTGTAATGAGAGATATCTGGCTCTAAAAGAAAAACGGAGCTATCTAGCAGAATGATTGTCAAGGTGTATATTCAGCTTACAGAGCTAAACAGATGTGTGAATGTAGCAGTTCAGAAACGCTTTCTTTGGAGAATCTAGAAGGAGATATATCCAGCCATATACAGGCACATGTGAATTAGCGGTAAGATTGTGTCTGAACCACAGCAGAAACGTCTCCTTCAAATTGCTCTGCTGTGTGTTCGTTCACCTGAGGAAGTTGCATCTACATTTAGATTCAGCGAGTTAGAAACACGTTTCTTCTAAAAGCTGCGTTTGGATATTCCTGAGCGAATGGGAGTTTAGGTTGTAATGAGAAATATCTGGCTCTAAAACAACAACGAAGTTATCTAGCAGAATGATTGTCAAGGTGTATATTCAACTTACAGAGTTAAACAGGAGTGTGAATGCAGCAGTTCAGAAACGCTTTCTTTGGAGAAGCTAGAAAGAGATATTTCCAGCCATATACAGGAACATAAGAATTAGAGGCATCATCACATCTAAACCACAGTAGTAACTTTTCTTTCAAACTGTTCAGCTGTGTTCGTTCATCTTAGGAAGTTGCATCTATGTTTTGATTCAGCGAGTTAGATACACGTTTCTTCTAAAAGCTGCGTTTGGATATCCCTGAGTGAATATGAGTATAGTTTGTAAGGAGAAATATCTGGCTCTAAAACAAAAACGGAGCTATCTAGCAGAATGATTGTCAAGGTGTGTATTTAACTTACAGAGTTAAACAGATGTGTGAACGTAGCAGTTCAGAAACCCTTTTTTTTTTAGAGAATCTAGAAATAGATATTTCCAGTCATAAACAGGCACATAAGAATTTCCAGTAACATCGTGTCTAAACCACAGGAGAAACGTCTCTTTCAAACTGCTCTGCTGTGTGTTTGTTCTCCTTAGGAATTTGCATATATGTTTAGATTCAGCGAGTTAGAAACACGTTTCTTCTAAAAGCTGCATTTTCATATTCCTTAGTAAATGGGAGTATAGTGTGTAATGAGAAATATCTGGCTCTAAAACAAAAACGGAGATATCTAGCAGAATGATTGTCAAGGTATATATTCACCTTACAGAGCTAAACAGATGTGTGGATGTAGCAGTTCAGAAACCCTATCTTTGGAGAACATAGAAAGAGATATATATAGCCATATACAGGCACATAAGAATTAGAGGTAATATCGCGTCTGAACCACAGGGGAAACGTCTCTTTCAAACTGCTCTGCTGTGTGTTCGTTCTCCTTAGGAATTTGCATCTATGTTTAGATTCAGCGATTTAGAAACTCGTTTCTTCTAAAAGCTGAGTTTGGATATTCCTGAGTGAATGGGATAATAGTGTGTAATGAGAACTATCTGGCTCTAAAAGAAAAACGGAGCTATCTAGTAGAATGATTGTCAAGGTGTATATTCAAATTAGAGAGTTAAACATATGTGTTAATATAGCATTTCACAAACCGTTTCTTTGGAGTTCTAGAAAGAGATATTTCCAGCCATATACAGGCACATAAGAATTAGCTGTAAGATCGTGTCTAAACTACGGGAGAAACGTCTCTTTCAAACTTCTCTGCTGTGTGTTCGTTCACCTTAAGGAGTTGCATCTCTGTTTAGATTCAGCGAGTTAGAAACACGTTTCTTCTAAAAGCTGCGTTTAGATATCCCTTACTGAATGGGAGTGTAAAGTGTAATGATAAATATCTGCTCTAATAAAAAAAAGGAGCTATCTAGCAGAATGATTCTCAAGGCGTATATTCAACTTACAGATTTAAACAGAAGTGTGAATGTAGTAGTTCAGAAACCTTTTCTCTGGAGAATCTAGTAAGAGATATTTCTAGCCATATACAGGCACATAATAATAAGTGGTATGATTACGTCTAAACCACAGGAGAAACGTCTCTTTCAAACTGCTCTGCTGTGTGATCTTTCACCTTAGGAAGTTGCATCTATGTTTAGATTCAGAGACCTGGAAACACGTTTCTTCTAAAAGTTGCGTTCGGTTATTCCTGAGTAAATGCAATATATGGTGTAATGAGAAATACCTGGCTCTAAAACAAAAACTGAGCTATCTAGCACAATGATTGTCAAGGTGTTTATTCAACTTACAGAGTTAAAGAGATGTGTCAATGTAGCAGTTCAGGTACCCTTTCTTTGGAGAATCTAGAAAGAGATATTTCCAGCCATATACAGGCACTTAAGAATTAGCGGTAAGATCGCATCTAAACAACAGGAGAAACGTTTCTTTCAAATTGCTCTGCTGTGTCTTCGGTCACCTTAGGAAGTTGCTTCTATGATTAGATGCCACGAGTTAGAAACACGTTTCTTCTAAAAGCTGCGTTTAAATATTCATGAGTGAATGGGAGTATACAGTGTAATGAGAAATATCTGGCTTTAAAACCGAAAAGGAGCTATCTAGCAGAATGATTGTCAAGATGTATACTCAACTTACAGAGGTAAACAGATGTGTGAACGTAGCAGTTCAGAAACTCTTTGTTTGGAGAATCTAGAAAGATATATTAATAGCCATAGACAGGCACATAAGAATTAGCGGTAAGATCGCGTCTAAACCACAGGAGAAACGTCTCATTGAAACTGCTATGCTGTGTGTACGTTCACCTTAGGAAGTTACATCTATGTTTAGATTCAGCGAGTTAGAACTCGTTTCTTCGTAAAGCTACGTTTGGATATTCCTGAGTGAATGGGACTATAGGGTGTAATGAAAATTTTCTGGCTCTAAAACAAAAACGGAGCTATATAGCAGAATGATTGTCAAAGTGTATATTCAACTTACAGAGTTAAACAGATTTGTGAATGTAGCAGTTCAGAAACCCTTTCTTTGGAGAATCTAGGAAGAGATATTTTCAGCCATATACAGGCACATAATAATTAGCGGTAAGATCAGTCTAAACCACAGGAGAAACGTCTGTTTCAAACTGCTCTACTGTGTGTTCGTTCACCATAGGAAGTTGCAACTATGTTTAGATTCAGTGATGTATAAACACGTTTCTTCTACAAACTGCGTTTGGATATTCCTTAGTGAAAGAGAGTATATGGTGTAATAAGAAATATCTGGCTCTAAAAGAAAAATGGAACTATGTAGCAGAATGATTGTCAAGGTGTATATTCAACGTACAGAGTTAAACAGATGTGTGAATGTAGGAGTTCAGAAACCCTTTCTTTGGAGAATCCAGAAAGAGATACTTCTAGCCATATACAGGCACCTAAGAATTTGGGGTAAGATCGTGTCTAAACCACAGGAGAAACGTCTCTTTCAAACTGCTCTGCTGGGTGTTCATTCACCTTAGGAAGTTGCATCTATGTTTAGATTCAGCGAGGTAGAAACACGTTTCTTCTAAAAACTGTGTTTGGATATTCCTGAGTGAAAGGGAGTTTGGGTGTAATGAGAAATATCTGGCTCTAAAACAAAAACGGAGATATCTAGCAGAATGATTGTCAAGGTATGTATTCAACTTACAGAGGTAAACAGATGTGTGAATGTTGCAGTTCAGAAACCCTTTCTTTGGAGAATCTAGAAAGAGATATTTCCAGCCATATACAGTCTCATAAGAATTAGCGGTAAGATCGCGTCTAAACAACAGGAGAAACGTCTCTTTCAAACTACTCTGCTTTGTGTTCGTTCACCGTAGTAAGTTGCATCTATGTTTAGATTCAGCCACTCAGAAACACGTTTCTTCTTAAAGCTGTGTTTGGATATCTCAGAGTGAATGGGAGTATAGGGTGTAAGGAGAAATGTCTGGCTCTAAAACAAAAACAGAGCTATCTAGCAGAATGATTGTCACTGTGTATATTCAACTGACAGAGTTAAACAGATGTGTGAATGTCGCAGTTCTGAAACCCTTTCTTTGGAGAATCTAGAAAGAGCTATTTCCAGCCATATACAGGCACATAATAATTAGCGGTTTGTTCGTGTCTAAACCACAGGAGAAACGTCTCTGTCAAACTGCTCTGATGTTTGTTCGTTCACCATAGGAAGATGCATCTATGTTTAGATTCAGAGAGGTAGAAACACGGTTCTTCTAAAAGCTGCGTTTGGATATTCCTGAGTGAAAGGGAGTTTAGGTTGTAATGAGAAATATCTGGCTCTAAAGCACCAACGAAGCTATATAGCAGAATTATTGTCAAGGTGTATATTCAACTTACAGAATTAAACAGATGTGTGAATGTAGCAGTTCAGAAACACTTTCTTTGGAGAATCCAGAAAGAGATATTTCCACCCATATACTGGCACATAAGAATTAGCGGTAAGATCGCGCCTAAACCACTGGAGAAACGTGTTTTTCAAACTACTCTGCTGGCTATTCGTTCACCTTAGAAAGTTGCATTTATGTTTCGATTCAGAGAGGTAGAAACACGTTTCTTCTACAAACTGCGTTTGGATATTCCTGAGTGAATGGGAGTATAGGGTGTATTGAGAAATATCTGGCCCTAAAACAACAATCGAGCTATCTAGCGGAATGATTGTCAAGGTGGATATTCAACTGACAGAGTTAAACAGATGTGTGAATGTCGCAGTTCAGAAACCCTTTCTTTGGAAAATCTACAAAGAGATATTTCCAGCCATATACAGGCACATAAGAATTAGAGGCATCATCGCGTCTAAACCGCAGGAGTAACTTTTTTTCAACCTGTTCAGCTGTGTGTTCGTTCATCTAAGGAAGCTGCATGTATGCTTAGATTCAGCGAGTTAGAAACACGTTTCTTCTAAAAGCTGCGTTTGGATATTCCTGAGTGAATGGGAGTATAGGGTGTAATGAGAAATATCTGGCTCTAAAACAAAAACGAAGCTATCTAGCAGAATGATTGTCAAGGTTTATATTCAACTTACAGAGTTAAAGAGATGTGTCATTGTAGCAGCTCAGAAACCCTTTGTTTGGAGAATCTAGAAAGATATATTAACAGCCATATACAGGCACATAAGAATTAGCAGTAAGATCGCGTCTAAACCACAGGAGAAACGTCTCATTGAAACTGCTATGCTGTGTGTTCGTTCCCCTTAGGAAGTTACATCTATGTTTAGATTCAGCGAGGTAGAACCTCATTTCTTCTAAAATCTGCGTTTGGATATTCCTGAGTGAATGGGAGTATAGGGTGTAATGAAAATTATCTGGCTCTAAAACAAAAACGGAGGTATATAGCGCAATGATTTTCAAGGTGTATATTCAACTTACAGAGTTAAACAGAAGTGTGAATGTAGCAGTTCAGACACCATTTCTTTGGAGAATCTAGAAAGAGATCTTTCCAGCCATATACAGGCACATAAATATTAGAGGCAACATCACGTCTAAACCACAGGAGTAACTTTTCTTTCAATCTGTTCCACTGTGTGTTCGTTCATCTTAGGAAGTTGCATCTATGTTTAGATTCAGCTAGTTTCAAACACGTTTCTTCTAACAGCTGCGTTTGGATATTCCTGAGTGAGTGGGACTAAAGGGTGTCATGGGAAATATCTGGCTCTAAAACAAAAACGGAGCCATCTGGCAGAATGATTGTCATGGTGTATATTCAACTTACAGAGTTAAACTGATGTGTGTGCAGCAGTTCAGAAACGCTTTCTTTGGAGAATCTAGAAACAGATATTTCCAGCCATATAAAGACATATAAGAATTAGCGGTAAGAGTGCGTGTAAAATACAGGAGAAACGAATATTTTAAACTGCTCTGCTTTGTGTTCGTTCACCTTAGGATATTGCATCAATGGTTATATTCAGCGAGTTAGAAACATGTTTCTTCTAAATGCTGCATTTGGACATTCCAGAGTGAACGGGAGCATAAGCTGTAATGAGAACTATCTGGCTCTAAAAAAATTCGGAGCTATCTGGCAGAATGGTTGTCAAGGCGTACAATCAACTTTCGGAGTTAAACTGATGTGCGTGTGCAGCAGTTCAGAAACGCTTTCTTTGTAGAATCTAGAAACACAGATATTTCCAGCCATATACAGGCATATAAGAATTAGCAGGAAGACTGCGTATGAAACACTGGAGAAAGGAATATTTCACACTTCTCTGCTTTGTGTTTGTTCCCCTTTGGAAGTTGCAGGCATGGTTAGATTCAGCGAGTTACAAACACGTTTCTTCTAAAAGCTGTGTTTGCATATTCCAGAATGAAGGGGAGTATAGGTTGTAATGAGAAATATCTGGCTCCAAAACAAAAACGGAGCTATCTAGCAGAATGGTTCTCAATGCGTACAATCAACTTGCAGTGTTAAACTGATGTGTGTGTGCAGCATTTCAGAAAGGCTTTCTTTGGAGAATCTAGAAAGAGATATTTCCGGCCATATACAGGCATATAAGAATTAGCTGTATGATTGCGTGTAAAACACAGGAGAAACAAATATTTCAGCCTGCTCTGCTTTGTGTTTGTTCACCTTTGGAAGTTGCATCCATCGTTAGATTCATCGAGTTAGAAACACGTTTCTTCTATAAGCTGCACTTGGATATTCCAGATTCAATGGGTGTATAGGCTGTAATGAGAAATATCTGGCTCTAAAACAAAAACGGAACTATCTAGCAGAATGTTTATCAAGGCCTATAATCAACTTTCAGAGTTAAACTGATGTGTTTGTGCTGCAGGTCAGAAACGCTGTCTCTGGAGAATGTGGAAACAGATATTTCCAGCCATATACAGGCATATAAGAATTAGCAGTAAGACTGCGTGTAAAACACAGGAGAAACGAATATTTCAAACTGTTCTGCTTTGTGTTTGTTCACCTTAGGAATTTGCATCCATGGTTAGATTCAGCGAGTTAGAAACACGTTTCTTCCAAAAGCTGAGTTTCCATATTCCAGAGTGAATGGGAGTATAGGTTGTAATGAGAAATATCTGGCTCTAAAACAAAAACGGAGGTATATAGCAGAATGGTTGTCAAGGCGTACAATCAACTTTCAGAGTTAAACTGATGTGTGTGTGCTGCAGTTCAGAAACTCCTTCTTTGGAGAAAGTAGAAACAGATATTTCCAGCCATATACAGGCATATAAGAATTAGCAGTAAGAGTGCGTGTAAAACACAGGAGAAATGAATATTTCAAACTGCTCTGCTTTCTGTTCATTCACCTTAGGAAGTTGCATCCCCGGTTAGATTCAGTGAGTTAGAAACACGTTTCTTCTAAAAGCTGAGTTTGGATATTCTAGAGTGAATGGGAGTATAGGTTTTAATGAGAAATATCTGGCTCTAAAACCAAAACGGAGCAATCTAGCAGAATGGCTGTCAAGGTGTACAATCAACTTTCAGAGTTAAACTGACGTGTGTGTGCTGCAGTTCAGAAACTCCTTCTTTGGAGAATGTAGAAACAAATATTTCCAACCATATACAGGCATATAAGAATTAGCAGTAAGACTGCATGTAAAACATAGGAGAAACGAGTTTTTCACTCTGATCTGTTTTCTGTTCGTTCACCTTAGGAAGTTGCATCCATGGTTAGACTCAGCGAGTTAGAAACTCGTTTCTTCTAAAAGCTACGTTTGGATATTCCAGAGTGAATGGGAGTATAGACCTTAATGAGAAATATCTGGCTCTAAAACAAAAATGGAGCTATCTAGCAGAATGGTTGTCAATGCGTACAAACAACTTTCAGAGTTAAACTGATGTGTGGGTGCAGCAGTTCACAAACGCTTTGTTTGGAGAATATAGAAACAAATATTTCGAGCCATATAAAGGCATATAAGAAATTGCATTAAGACTGCGTTGAAAACACAGGAGAAACGAATATTTCAAACTGCTCTGCCTTGTGTTCGTTCACCTTAGGGAGTTGCATCCATGGTTAGATTCAGCGAGTTAGAAACACGTTTCTTCTAAAAGTTGCGTTTGGATATTCTAGAGTGAATGGGAGTATAGTTTGTAATCAGAAATATCTGGCTCTAAAACAAAAACGGAGCTATCTAGCAGAATGGTTGTCAAGGCCTAAAATAAAATTTCAGAGTTACAATGATATGCGTGTTCAGTAGTTCAGAATCGCTTTCTGTGGAGAATCTAGAAACAGATATTTCCAGCCATATACAGCCATATAAGAATTACCTGTAAGACTGAGGGTAAAACACAGGGGAAACGAATATTTCAAACTGCTCTGCTTTGTGTTCGTTCACCTTAGGAAGTTGCATCCATTGTTAGATTCAGCGAGTTACAAACACGTTTCTTCTAAAAGCTGCGTTTGGATATTCCAGAGTGAATGGGAGTATAGGCTGTAATGAGAAATA
>NW_022437213.1:106488-133544 GCF_009761245.1 Sapajus apella
TTTGGATATTCCAGAGTGAATGGGAGTATAGGCTGTAATGAGAAATATCTGGCTCCTAAACAAAAACAGAGGTATCCAGTAGAATGGTTGTCAAGGCGTACAATCAACTTTCAGAGTTAACCTGATGAGTGTGTAGAGCAGTTTAGAAAAGCTTTCTTTGTAGAATTTAGAAACATGTTTCCAGCCATATACAAGCATATAATAATTACCATTAAGACCGCGTGTATAACACAGCAGAAAGGAAATTTCAAACTGCTATGCTTTGTATTCGTTCACCTTAGTAAGTTGTGTCCATGGTTAGATTCAGCGAGTTAGAAACATGTTTCTTCTAAAAGCTGCGTTTGGATATTCCAGAGTGAATGGGAGTATAGGAAGTAATGAGAAATATCTGGCTCTAAAACAAAAACGGAGCTGTCTAGCAGAATGGTGGTCAAGGCGTACAATCAACTTTCAGAGTTAAACTGATATGTGTGTCCAGCAGTTCAGAAACCCTTTCATTGGAGAACCTAGAAAAGGATATTTCCGGCCATATACAGGCAGATAAGAATTAGCAGTAAGACTGCGTGCAAAACATAGGAAAAACGAATATTTCTCACTGCTTTGCTATGTATTCGTTCACCTTAGGAAGCTGCAACCATGGTTAGATTCATCGAGATAGAAACACGTTTCTTCTAAAAGCTGCGTTTGGATATTCCAGAGTGAATGGGAGTATAGGCTGTAATGAGAAATATCTGGCTGTAATATAAAAACAGAGCTATCTAGCAGAATAGTTGTCAAGGCTTACAATCAACTTTAAGAGTTAAACTTATGTATGTGTGCAGCAGTTCAGAAAAGCTTTCTTTTTTTTTTCGTGTTTTCTTTTTTTTTCCCATGTATTTATTTTATTACATTTTAGGTTTGGGGGTACATGTGAAGAACATGCAAAATTGTTGCATATGTACACACGTGGCAGTGTGATTTGCTGCCTTCCTACCCATCACCTACATCTGGCATTTCTCCCCTTGCTATGTTTCTTCAGCTCCCCACCCCTCACCGTCCCTCCCCTATTTCCCCCCAACTGACACCAGTATGTAGTGCTCCCCTCCCTGTGTCCATGTGTTCTCATTGTTCAATACCCGCCTATGAGTGAGAACATGCGGTGTTTGATCTTCTGCTCTTCTGTCAGTTTGCTAAGAATGATGGTTTCCACGTTCATCCGTGTCCCTACAAAGGACCCAAACTCATCGTTTTTGATGGCTGCATAATATTCCATGGTATATATGTGCCACATTTTGCCTATCCAGCCTATCGTCGATGGACATTTGGGTTGGTTCCAGGTCTTTGCTATTGTAAACAGTGCTGCAATGAACATTCGTGTGCACGTGTCCTTATAGTAGAACGATTTGTAATCCTTTGGATATATACCCAGTATTGGGATGGCTGTGTCAAATGGAATTTCGATTTCTAGGTCCTTGAGGAATCGCTACACTGTCTTCCACAATGGTTAAACTAATTTACACTCCCACCAACAGTGTAAAAGTGTTCCTATTTCTCCACATCCTCTCCAGCATCTGTTGTCTCCAGATTTTTTAATGATCGCCATTCTAACTGGCATGAGATGGTATCTCAATGTTGTTTTGATTTGCGTTTTTCTGATGACCAGTGATGATGAGCATTTTTTCATATGTTTGTTGGCCTCACGTATGTCTTCTTTTGTAAAGTGTCTGTTCATATCCTTTGCCCACTTTTGAATGGGCTTGTTAGTTTTTTTTTTGTAAATCTGTTTTAGTTCTTTGTAAATTACGGATATCAGCCCTTTGTCAGATCGGTAAACTGCAAAAATTTTTTCCCATTCTGTTGGTTGCCGATTCACTCTAATGATTGTTTCCTTTGCTGTGCAGAAGCTGTGGAGTTTGATTAGGTCCCATTTGTCTATTTTGGCTTTTGTTGTCAATGCTATTGGTGTTTTGGTCATGAAGTCCTTGCCTACGACTATGTCCTGAATGGTTTTGCCTAGATTTTCTTCTAGGGTTTTTATGGTGTTAGGTCTTATGTTTAAGTCTTTAATCCATCTGGAGCTAATTTTAGTGTAAGGTGTCAGGAAGGGGTCCAGTTTCTGCTTTCTTCACATGGCTAGCCAGCTTTCCCAACACCATTTATTGAACAGGGAATCCTTTCCCCATTGCTTGGTTTTGTCTAGTTTGTCAAAGATCAGATGGTTGTAGATACGTTGCGTTGCCTCTGAGACCTCTGTTCTGTTCCATTGGTCTATATCTCTGTTTTGGTACCAGTACCATGCTGTTTTGATTACTGTAACCTTGTAGTACAGTTTGAAGTCCGGTAGTGTGATGCCCCCGGCTTTGTTCTTTTTTCTTAGAATTGACTTGGCTATGCGGGCTCTCTTTTGGTTCCATATGAAGTTTAAGGTGGTTTTTTCCAGTTCTGTGAAGAAGTTCATTGGTAGCTTGATGGGGATAGCATTGAATCTGTAAATTATTTTGGTCAGTATGGCCATTTTCACGATATTGATTCTTCCTAACCATGAACAAGGAATATTTCTCCACCTGTTTGTGTCCTCTCTTATTTCGTTGAGCAGTGGCTTGTAGTTCTCCTTGAAGAGGTCCTTTATTTTCCCTGTTAGTTGTATTCCTCGGTATTTCATTCTCTTTGTGGCAATTTTGAAAGGAAGTTTGTTCTCGATTTGGCTCTCTTTAAGTCTGTTATTGGTGTATAAGAATGCATGTGATTTTTGCACATTGATTTTGCATCCTGAGATTTTGCTGAACTTGCTTATCAGTTTCAGGAGGTTTGGGGCTGAGATGATGGGGTCTTCTAGATATACAATCATGTCATCTGCAAATAGAGACAATTTGACTTCCTCCTTTCCTATTTGAATGCCCTTTATTTCTTTTTCTTGCCTGATTGCTCTGGCTAGAACTTCTAATACTATATTGAATAGCAGTGGAGAGAGAGGGCATCCTTGTCTGGTGCCACATTTCAAGGGGAATGCTTCCAGTTTTTGCCCATTCAGTATGATATTGGCTGTTGGTTTGTCATAAATAGCTTTTATTATTTTGAGATATGTTCCATCGATACCTAGCTTATTGAGGGTTTTTAACATAAAGGGCTGTTGAATTTTGTCAAAGGCCTTCTCTGCATCAATTGAGATAATCATGTGGTTTTTGTCTTTGGTTCTGTTTATGTGGTGAATTAAGTTTATAGACTTGCGTATGTTGAACCAGCCTTGCATCTCCGGGATGAAGCCTACTTGATCATGGTGGATAAGCTTTTTGATGTGCTGTTGCAATCGGCTTGTCAGTATTTTATTGAAGATTTTTGCATCTATGTTCATCATGGATATTGGCCTGAAGTTTTCTTTTCTTGTTGAGTCTCTGCCGGGTTTTGGAATCAGGATGATAGTGGTCTCATAAAATGATTTGGGAAGAATTTCCTCTTTTTGTATTCTTTGGAATAGTTTCAGAAGGAATGGTACCAGTTCCTCTTTGTACGTCTGGTAGAATTCAGCTGTGAACCCATCTGGTCCTGGGCTTTTTTTGGGTGGTAAGCTCTTAATTGCTGCCTCAACTTCAGACCTTGTTATGGGTCTGTTCAGGGTTTTGGCTTCTTCCTGGTTTAGGCTTGGGAGGAGGCAAGTGTCCAGGAATATCTCCATTTCTTCCAGGTTTATTGGTTTGTGTGCATAGAGTTGTTTGTAATAATCTCTGATGACGGTTTGAATTTCTGTGGAATCTGTGGTGATATCCCCTTTATCATTTTTTATTGCATCAATTTGGTTATTCTCTTTTCTTTTTTATTAATGTGGCTAGCGGTCTGTCTATTTTGTTGATCTTTTCAAAAAACAAGCTCCTGGATTTATTTATTTTTTGAAGGTTTTTTTGCATCTCTATCTCCTTCAGTTCTGCTCTGATCTTAGCTATTTCTTGTCTTCTGCTAGACTTTGAGTTTTTTTGATCTTGCTCCTCTAGCTCTTTCAGTTTTGACGATAGGGTGTTAATTTTTGATCTCTCCTTGATTCTCATGTGGGCACTTATTTCTATATATTTTCCTCTGGAGACTGCTTAAAGTGTGTCCCAGATATTCTGGCATGTTGTGTCTTCATTCTCGTTTGCTTTGAAGAACATCTATATTTCTGTCTTCATTTCATTGTTTATCCAGTCAACATTCAGGAGCAAGTTGTTCAGTTTCCATGAAGCTGTTCGGTTCTAAGTTAGTTTTTGAATTCTGAGTTCTAACTTGATTGCACTGTGGTCTGAGAGACTGTTTGTTACGATTTCCGTTCTTTGCATTTGCTGAGGAGTGATTTACTCCCAATTATGTGGTCAATTTTAGAGTAGGTGTGATGTGGTGCTGAGAAGAATGTATATTCTGTGGATTTGGGGTGGAGGGTTCTGTAAATGTCTATTAGGTTTGCTTGGTCCAGATCTGAGTTCAAGTCCTGGATATCCTTGTTAATTTTCTGTCTGGTTGATCTGTCCGATATTGACAATGGGGTGTTAAAGTCTCCCACTAATATTGTGTGGGAGTCTGAGTCTCTTTGTAAGTCATTAAGAACTTGCCTTATTTATGTGGGTGCTCCGGTATTGGGTGCGTATATACTTAGGATCGTTAGCTCTTCTTGTTGCATTGATCCTTTTATCATTATGTAATGTCCCTCTTTGTCTGTTATGATCTTTGTTGTTTTAAAGTCCAATTTATCAGAGATGAGAATTGCAACTTCTGCTTTTTTTTGCTCTCCATTTGCTTGGTAAATCTTCCTCCATCCCTTTATTTTGAGCCTTTGTGTATCCTTGCATGTGAGATGGGTTTCCTGGATACAGCACACCGATGGGATTTGTCTTTTTATCCAATTTGCCAGTCTGTGTCTTTTGATTGGGGCATTTAGTCCATTTACATTTAGGGTTAATATTGTTGTGTACGAATTTGATACTGCCATTTTGGTGCTAGCTGGATATTTTGCCCTTTAGTTGAGCTAGTACTTGTTGTTCCTTTATATGTGTAGGGCCTCTTTCAGGAGTTGGCATAGTGGAGACGGAATCTCTGAGTACTTGCATGTTCCCAAAGGATTTTATTTTTCCTTCACTTATGAAGCTTAGTTTGGCTGCATCGGAGATTCTGGGTTGAAAGTTCTTTTCTTTAAGGATGTTGAATATTGGCCCCAACTCTCTTCTGGCTTGTAGGGTTTCTGCTGAGAGATCTGCTGTGAGTCTGATGGGCTTCCCTTTGTGGGTAACCCGACCTTTCTCTCTGGCTGCCCTTAGTATTTTCTCCTTCATTTCGACCCTGGTGAATCTGACGATTATGTGCCTTGGGGTTGCTCTTCTTGACGAATATCTTTGTGGTGTTCTCTGTATTTCCTGGACTTCAATATTTGCCTGCCTTGCTAGGTTGGGGGAGTTTTCCTGGATAATATCCTGAAGAGTATTTTCCAGCTTGGATTCATTCTCTTCGTCGCTTTCAGGTACGTTTATCAAACGTAGATTAGGCCTTTTCACATAGTTCCACATTTCTTGGATATTTTGCTCTTTCCTTTTTACCCTTTTTTCTCCAATCTTGCCTTCCCGTTTTATTTCATTGAGTTGATCTTCGACCTGTGATATCCTTTGTTCTGCTTGTTCAGTTCGGCTGTTGATACTTGTGCATGCTTCACGAAGTTCTCGTGTTGTGTTTTTCAGCTCCATCAGTTCACTTATATTCCTTTCTGTTTTTTCCATTCTGGTTAGCATTTATTCAAATCTGTTTTCAAGGTTCTTAGTTTCTTTGCATTGGGTTAGAACATGTTCTTTAAGTTCACAGAAGTTTTTTTCTACCCACCTTCTGAAGTCTGATTCTGTCATTTCATCACACTCGTTCTCCCTCCAGCCTTGTTCCCTTGTTGGTGAGGAGTTGTGATCCCATGTAGGAGGAGAGGTGTTCTGGTTTCGGGTGTTTTCATCCTTTTTGCGCTGGCTTCTTCCCATGTTTAAGGATTTATCCACCTGTCGACTTTGTAGTTGCTGGCTTTCAGATTGGGTCTCAAATCTTTCAGATTGACGTTCTGTTTGATGATGATGAGGTTATTTCTGTTTCTTGGTTTTCCTTCTGACAGTCTGGCCCCTCTGCTGTAGGTCTGCTGAGGTTCACTCCAGGCCCTGCTTGCCTGGGGTTCACCTGCAGCAGCTTCTGATAAGTAAGGGCTGTTAGCAGTTTTCTTCTTCTGCTATCTTTTTCCCAGAAGGATACCCTCCTAGTGTCAATCTGATCTCTCTTTTATGAGGTGTCTCTTTGGATATACAGGTGTCAAGGAGCTGCTTGAGGAGACGGTTTCTTCTTTATAGGAGCTCAAATGGTGAGCTGTGAGCTCTGTTGTTCATTCAGAGCTGCTGGGCATCTACGTTTAGGTCTAGTGCAGCAGAATTCATAAACTGCTTTTTGTTCCCAGGTGCTCTGTTCCAGGGATTTAGGGCTTTATTTATGAGTTTCCTTTATGCTGCTGCCTTCTTTCTTTTTTTCCTGCAGAGCTGCCCTGCCCAGCAAGGAAGCAGCCTAGTCACTGTCGGCCTGTATAGGCTTTGCTGAGCTGCTGTGGGCTCCGCCCAGCTGCCGAGTGAACTTCCCTGCAGTCCTGTTTATATGGGTGTAGTTAGAACTGCTTTGGTGATGGTGGCCCGCCTCTGTTGAGGCGGAGTCTCACTGCTGTGGCGTGTTGCCTTGGCAGCAGTGGGCTGCCTCAGCAATGGCAGGTTGCCTCTGCAAAGGCAAGCTGTCTCAGCATTGGCAGACTACCTCCGTCGTGGCAGGCTGCCTTGCACAGAGCTGGACTGTCCCGGGTTCACCTGCGCTTGCTGTGAAACTCTCAATCCAGAGTTTCTGATTGCTGTTCTTTTGTGGGGGTGGGACCAGCGGAGCCTGATTGCCTAGCTCCCTGCCTGAGGGCCTTCTAAAAGTTGGTGTTCCAGTCGCTTGTTGAAGAGGCACCAGTGTCTGTTTGTTTTCCCATGGGGCCACTCACTGCTCTGGCTTAAACAGTGGCAGTGAGGTTAGTGGCGCTTTTTTTTTTTTTTTTTTACCCTGGAATCTACTGTCCTGGTTCACTGCTCAGTCCCCTTTTTAAACAGACGAATGGGGAACTTCCCGTGGCTCCAGTCTCCAGCCAAAAGGGCACACGGTGTATGCTGTATGGAGAACCGCTGTTCCGGGGCAACGACAAAGCAGCTGAGTGGAGCAAAGTAGCAGCGCCGGCCGGCACAGCCGCGCTGGCCAAAACAGCTGCGCTGGTGACCTGTGTAACTCCTCCACATGGGAATTGTCTAGTCTGTGGGCAATAAAAATGTGACGTCCGCTCACCCTCTGCACATTCACTGGGAGATGCAATCCTGAGCTGTTCCTAAATGGCCATATTGGATTGAGCATACAGAAACGCTTTCTTTGGAAAATCTAGAAACAGATATTTCCAGCCATATAAACGCATATAAGAATTAGCAGTAAGACTGCGTTTAAACACAGGAGAAATGTACATTTCAAACTGCTATGCTTCCTGTTCGTTCATCGTAGGAAGTTGCATCTATGTTTAGATTCAGCGAGTTAGAAACACGTTTCTTCTAAAAGATGCATTTGGATATCCCAGAATGAATGGGAGGATAGGCCGAATTAGAATTATCTTGCTCTAAAACAAAAACGGAGCTAACTAGCAGAATGGTTGTCAAGCTGTACAGTCAACTAACAGAGTTACACTGATATGTAAGTGCAGCAGTTCAGAAACCCTTTCTTCGGAGAATCTAGAAACAGATACTTCCAGCCGTATACATGCATACAAGAATTAGCAGTAAGACTGCGTTTAAACCACAGGAGAAACGTGTATTTCAAACTGCTCTGCTTTGTGTTCATTCACCTTAGGAAGTTGCATCTATGTTTGGATTCAGCCAGTTAGAAACACGTTTTTTGTAAAAGCAGCGTTTGGATATTCCAGAGTGAATGGAATGGATTGGCTGTAATGAGAAAAATCTTGCAATAAAATAAAAACGGAGCTATCTAGCAGAATGGTTGTGAAGCTGTACAATGAAGTTGCAGAGTTAAACTGATGTGTGTGTGCACCAGTTCAGAAATATTTTCTCTGGATAATCTAGAAACAAATATTTCCAGCCATGCAAAGGCATGTAAGAATTAGCAGTAAGACTGCGATTAAAACACAGGAGAAACGTATATTTCAAACTACAGTGCTTTGTGTTCGTTCACACTAGGAAGTTGCATCTATGTTTAGATTCAGCGAGTTAGAAACACGTTTCTTCTAAAAGCTGCCTTTGGATATGCCAGAGTGAATGGGAGGATAGGCCAATTTAGAATTATCTTGCTCTAAAACAAAAACGGAGATATCTAGAAGAATGGTTGACAAGCTGCACAATCAACTTACAGAGGTAAACTGACGTGTGTTTGCAGCAGTTCAGAAATCCCTTCTTTGGAGAATCTAAAACAGATATTTTCAGGCATATACAGGCATATAAGAATTAGCAGTAAGGCTGCGTTTAAAACACAGGAGAAACGTACATTTCAAACTGCTCTGCTTTGTGTTCGTTCACGTTAGGAAGTTGCATCTATGATTAGATTCAGCGAGTTAGAAACACGTTTCTTCTAAAAGCTGAGTTTGGATATTCCAGAGTGAATGGGAGGATAGGCGGTAGTGAGAAATATCTTGTTCTAAAACAAAAACGGAGCTACCTAGCAGAATGGTTGTCAAACTGTACAATCAACTTACAGAGGTAAACTGATGTGTGTGTGCAGCAGTTTAGAAACCCTTTCTTTGGAGAATCTAGAAACAGATATTTCCAGCAATATAGAGGCATAAAAGAATTAGAGGTATGACTGCGTTTAATACACAGGTGAAACGTATATTTCAAACTGCTCTGATTTGTGTTCATTCACCTTAGGAAGTTGCATGTATGTTTAGAATCAGCGAGTTAAAATCACGTTTCTTCTAAAAGCGGCGTTTGGATATTCCAGACTGAATGGGACGATAAGCTGTAATGAGAAATATCTTGCTCTAAAACAAAACGGAGGTATGTAGCAGAATGGTTGTCAAGCTGGACAATCAACTTACAGAGTAAAACTGATGTGTGTTTGCAGCAGTTCAGAAACCTTTCTTTCGAGAACATAGAAACAGATATTTCCAGGCATATACAGGCATATATGAATTAGCAGTAAGACTGAGTTTAAAACACAGGAGAAACGTATATTTCAAACTGCTGTGCTTTGTGTTCGTACACCTTAGGAAGTTGCATCTATGTTTAGATTGAGCGAGTTAGAAACACGTTTCTTCTAAAAGCTGCGTTTGGATATTCTAGAGTGAATGGGAGGATAGGCCTTAGTGAGAAATAGGGAGGATAGGCCTTAGTGAGAAATATCTTGATTTAAAACAAAAACGGAGCTTTCTAGCAGGATGGTTGTGAAGCTGCACAATCAACTTACAAAGTTAAACTGATATGTGAGATCAACCGTTCAGAAACACTTTCTTTGGAGAATCTAGAAACAGATATTTCCAACCACATAAAGGCATATAAGAATTAGCAGTAAGACAGTGTTTAATACACAGGAGAATCGTATATTTCAAACGGCTTTGCTTTGGGTTCGTTCACCTTAAGAAGTTGCAGCTATGTTTAGATTCATCGAGTTAGAAACACGTTTCATCTAAAAGTTGCATTTCGATATTCCAGAGAGAATGGAGGATAGGCTGTAATGAGAAATATCTTGCTCAGCAACGAAAACGCACTATCTAGCAGAACGGTTGTCAAGCTGTACAATCAACTTACAGAGTTAAACTGATGTCTGAGGGCAGCAATTCAGAAATCCTTTATTTGCCGAATCTAGAAACAGATATTTCCAGCCATATACGGGCATGTAAGAATTAGAAGTAAGACTGTGTGCAAAACACAAGAGAAACAAATATTTCAAACAGCTCTCCTTTTGGTTCATTCACCTTAGGAAGTTGCATCCATGGTTAGATTCAGAGAGTTAGAAACACGTTTCTCCTAAAAACTGCGTTTGGATATTCCAGAGTGAATGGGAGTATAGGCTGTAAAGTGAAATATCTTTTTCTAAAACAAAAACGGAACTATCTATCAGAATGGTTGTCAAGCTGTACAGTCAACTTACAGAGGTAAACTGATGTGTGTGTGCAGCAGTTCAGAAATCCTTTCTTTCGAGAATCTAGAACGAGAGATTTCCCGCCATATACAGGCGAATGAGAATTAGCAGTAAGACTGCGTTGAAAACACAGGAGAAACGTCTATTTCAAACTGGTCTGCCGTGTGTTCGTTCACATTAGGAAGTTGCATATATGTTTAGATTCAGTAAGTTAGAAACACGTTTCTTCTAAAAGGTGCGTTTGGATAGTCCAGAGTGAATGGGAGTATAGGCTGTAATGAGAAATCTCTTGCTATAAAACATAAATGGAGCTATCTAGCAGAATGGTTGTCAAGCTGTACAATCAACTTACAGAGGTAAACTGATGTGTGTGCAGCACTTTAGAAATCCTTTCTCTAGAGAATCTAGAAACAGATATTTCCAGCCATATACAGGCATATAAGAATTAGCAGAAAACTGCATTTAAAACACAGGAGAGCCGGGCGTGGTGGCTCAAGCCTGTAATTCCAGCACTTTGGGAGGCCGAGGCGGGTGGATCACGAGAACATCCTGGTCAACACGGTGAAACCCCGTTTCTACTAAAAATACAGAAAATTAGCTGGGCATGGTGGTGTGTGCCTGTAATCAAAGCTACTCAGGAGGTTGAGGCAGGAGAATTGCCTGAACCCAGGATGCGGAGGTTGCGGTGAACCGAGATCGCACCAGTGCACTCCAGCCTGGGTAACATGAGTAAAACTTCGTCTCAAAAAAAAAAAAAAAAGAAAACAAAAACACAGGAGAAACTTATATTTCAAACTACTCTGCTTTATGTTCGTTCACCTTAGTAAGTTGCATTCACATTTAGATTCAGCGAGTTAGAAACGTGTTTCTTCTAAAAGTTGCGTTTGGATATTCCAGAGTGAATGGGAGGATAGGTGTAATGAGAAATATCTTGCTCCAAAACAAAAACGGACCTATCTAGCAGAATGGTTGTCAAACTGTACAATCAACTTACAGAGTCAAACTGATGTGTGAGTGAAGCAGTCCAGAAACCCTTTCTTTGGAGAATCTAGAAAGAGATATTTCCAGCCATATACAGGCATATAAAAATTAGCAGTAAGACTGCGTTTAATACACAGGGGAAACGTATATTTCAAACTGCTCTGCGCTCTGTTCGTTCACCCATAGGAAGTTCCATCTATGCTTAGATTCAGTGAGTTAGAAACACGATTCTTCTAAAAGCTACGTTTGGATATTGCAGAGTGAATGGTAGGATAGGTTGTGGTGAGAAATATCTTGTTCTAAAACAAAAACGGAGAAACGCTTTCTTTGGAGAACCTGAAAACAGATATTAACACACTTATACAGGCATATAAGAACTAGCAGTAAGACTGAGTTTAAAACGAAGGAGAAACGTCTAGTTCAAACTGCTCTGCTTTATGTTCGTTCACCTTAGGAAGCTGCATCTATGTTTAGACTCAGCGAGTTCGAAACACGTTTCTTCTAAAAGCTGCGCTTCAGTATTCCACAGTGAATGAGACCATAGGCTGTAATGAGGAATATCTTGCTATGAAACAAAAACGCAGCTATCTAGCAGAATGGTTGTCAAGCTGGACAATCAACTTACAGAGATAAACTGATGTGTGAGTGTAGCAGTTGAGAAATCCTTTCTTTAGAGACTCTGGAAACACATATTTCCAGCCATATACAGGCATATAAGAACAAGCAGTAAGACTGCTTTTGAAATACAGGAGAAACGTGTGTTTCAAATTTCTCTGATTTGTGTTCGTTCACCTTAGGCAGTTGCATCTACGTTGGGATTCAGCAAGGTAGCAACACGTTTCTTCTAAAAGCTGCGTTTGGATATTCCAGAGTGAATGAGACTGCAGGGTGTAATGAGAAATATCTTACTCTAAAACAACAACGCAGCTATCTAGCAGAATTTTTGTCAAGCTGTACAATCAACTTACAGAGTTAAACTGATGTGTGTGCAGCAGTTCAGACGTCTTTTCTTTGGATATTCTGGAAACAGATATTTCTAGCCATATACAGGAATATAAGAACAGGCAGTAAGACTACGTTTAAAACACAGGAGGAACGTCTATTTCAAACTGCTCTGCTTTCTGTTCGTTGACCTTAGGAAGTTGCATCTATGTTTAGATTCAGCGAGTTAGAAACACGTTTCTTCTAAAAGCTGCATTTTGATATTCCAGAGTGACTGAGACTATAGACTGTAATGAGAAATATCTTCATCTAAGACAAAAACGCAGTTACCTAGCAGAATGGTTGTTAAGCTGTAGAATCAACTTACACACTTAAACTGATGTGTGTGCAGCAGTTCAGAAATCTTTTCTTTGGAGAATCTGGAAACAGATATTTACAGCAATATACAGGTATATAAGAACTAGCAGTAAGACTGCGTTTAAAACACAGGAGATACGTCTAGTTCACAGTGCTCTGCTTTGTGTTCATTCACCTTACGAAGTTGCATCTATGTTTAGATTCAGCGAGTTAGAAACACGTTTCTTTTAAGAGGTGCATTTCAGTATTACAGAGTGAGTGAGAATATAGGCTGTAATGAGAAATATCTTGCTCTAAAACAAAAACGCAGCTATCTAGTAGCATCGTTGTTAAGCTGCAGAATTACCTTACAGAGATAAACTGATGTATGTGTGCAGCAGTTCAGAAATCCTATCTTTGGAGAATCTGGAAACAGATATTTCCAGACACCTACAGGCATATAAGAACTAGCAGTAAGACTGCGTTTAAAACACAGGAGAAACGCCTATTTCCAACTTCTCTGATTTGTGTTCGTTCCCCTTAGGAAGCTGTACCTATATTTAGATTCAGCGAGTTAGAAGCACTAGTCTTCTAAAAGCTGCGTTTGGATATTCCAGAGTGAATGAGACTATAGACTGTAATGAGAAATATCTAGATCTAAAACAATAAGGCAGCTGTCTAACAGAATGGTTGTCAAGCTGTACAATCAACTTATAGAGTTAAACTGATGTGTGTGTGCAGCAGTTCAGAAATCCTTTATTTGGAGAAGCTGGAAACAGATGTTCCCAGCCATATACAGGAATATAAGAACTAGAAGTAAGATTTCGTTTAAAACACAGGAGGAACGTCTAGTTCAAAGTGCTCTGCTTTGCGTTTGTTCACCTTAGGAAATTGCATCTATGTTTAGATTCATCGAGTTAGAAACACTTGTCTTCTAAAAGCTGCGTTTGAATATTCTAGAGTGAATGAGACTTTAGGCTGTAATGAGAAATATCTTGCTCTAAAACAAAAACGCTGCTATCTAGCAGAATTGTTGTTAAGCTGTAATATCAACTTACAGAGTTAAACTGATGTGTTCGTGCAGCAGTTCAGAAATATTTTCTTTGGAGAAGCTGGAAACAGATATTTCCAGCCATAAACAGGCATATAAGAACTATAAGTAAGACTGCGTATAAAACACAGGAGAAAAGTCTATTTCAAACTGCTTTGCTTTGAGTTCATTCACCTTAGGAAGTTGAATCTTTGTTTAGATTCAGCAAGTTAGAAACACGTTTCTTCCAAAAGCTGTGTTTGGATATTCAGGAGTGAATGAGGCTGTAGGCTGAATGAGAAATGTCTTGCTCCAAATTAAAAGCGCAGCTATCTAGCAGAATGGTTGTCAATCTGTAGAATCAACTTACAGAGTTAAACTGATGTGTGTGTGCAGCAGTTCAGAAATCATTTCTTTGGAGAATCAGGAAGCATATATTTCCATCCATATATAAGCATATAAGAACTAGCAGTAAGACTGCGTTTAAAACACAGGAGAAACGTCCATTTCAAACTGCTCTGCTTTGTGTTCGTTCACCTTAGGAAGTTGCATCTATGTTTCTATTCAGCAAGTAAGAAACACGTTTCTTCTAAAAGCTGCGTTTGGATATTCCAGAGTTAATGGGAGTATAGTCTGTAATGAGAAATATCTTGCTCTAAAACAAAAACGCAGCTATCTAGCAGAATGGTTGTCAAGCTGGACAATCACATTAGAGAGTGAAACTGATGTGTGTGTGCAGCAGTTCAGAAATGCTTTCTTTGGAGAATCTGGAAACAGGCATTTCCAGCCATATACAGGCATATAAGAACTAGCGGTAATACTGCGTTTAAATCACCGGAGAAACGCCTATTTCGAACTGCTCTGCTTTATGTTCGTTCACCTTAGGAAGTTGCATCATTGATTAGATTCAGCGAGTTCGTAACACGTTTCTTCTTAAAGCTGCATTTGTATATTCCAGAGTGAATCGGAATATAGGCTGTAATGAGAAATGTCTTGCTCTAAAACAAAAACGCGGGGGACGATCCAAGATGGCCGTTTAGAAACAGCTCAGGATTGCAGCTCCCAGTGAAAGCACAGAGGGTGAGTGGACGCCGCGTTTTTATTGCCCACAGACTAGGAAATTCCCAGGCGTAGGTGCTCCACGGTCGCCAGCGCGGCTGTTTCGGATAGCGCGGCTGTGTCGGCCAGAGACGCTGCTTTGCCCCGTGCAGCTGCTTTGTCGGCGCCCCGGAGCCGCGGTTCTCTGTACAAAATACACTGGTCCGGGGGCCCTTTTGGCTGGCTATTGGAGCCACGGGATGTCGCCCATATGCCGGTTCAAAAAAGGGGCTGAGCAGAGAACCAGGACAGTAGCTTCCAGGGCAAAAAAAAAAAAAAAAAAAAAGCACCACAAACCTCAGTGCCGCTGTTTAAGCCAGCGCAGTGAGTGGCCGCAGGGGAAAACAAACAGATCCCAGTGCCTCCTCAACAGGCGACTGGAACATCAACTTAAAAAAGGCTCTGAGGCAGAGAGCCAGGCGATCAGGCTTGGCGGGTCTTACCCCCACAAAGAACAGCAATCAGAGACACTGGATTGAGAGTTTCACAGCAAGCGCAGCTGAAGGGGGGATGGTCCAGCTCTGTGCGGAAGGGGCTTCCGCCATTACCGAGGCAGCCCGCCATTACCAAGGCAACCTGCCATTGCTGAGGCAGCCCACCATTGCCAAGGCAACCCGACACAGCAGAGACTCCGCCCCAACAGAGGCGGGCCACCATCACCAAAGCAGTTCTACCTACACCCATATAAACAGGACTGAAGGGAAGTTCACTCGGCAGCGGGGCGGAGGCTACAGCAGCTCAGCAAAGCTGCTATAGGCCGACAGTGACTAGGCTGCCTCATTGCTGGGCTGGGCAGGTCTGAAGGAAAAAAAAAAAAAAGAAGTCAGCAGCATAACGGAAACTCATAAATAAAGCCCTAAATCCCTGGGACAGAGCACCTGGGAACAAAAAGCAGTTTATGAGTTCTGCTGCAGGAGACCTAAAAGTACCTGCCAAGCAGCTCTGAATGAACAACAACAGAGCTCACAGCTCACCATTTGAGCTCCTATAAAGAAGAGACCATCTCCTCAAGCAGCTCCGGGACCCCTACATATCCAAAAAGACACCTCATAAAAGAGAGATCAGATTGACACTAGGCGGGTATCCTTCTGGGACAAAGATAGCAGAAGAAGAAAACTGGTAACAACCCTTGCTGTCCAGCAGCTGCTGCAGGTGAACCCCAGGCAAGCAGGGCCTGGAGTGAACCTCAGCAGACCTACAGCAGAGGGGCCAGACTGTCAGAAGGAAAACCAAGAAACAGAAATAACCTCATCAGCAACAAACAGAACGTCAATCTGAAAGATTTGAGACTCAATCTGAAAGCAAGCAACTACAAAGTCGACAGGTGGATAAATCCTAAAAGATGGGAAGAAGCCAGCGCAAAAAGGATGAAAACACCCGAAACCAGAACACCTCTCCTCCTAAAAGGGATCACAACTCCTCACCAGCAAGGGAACAAGGTTGGATGGAGAACGAGTGTGATGAAATGACAGAATCAGACTTCAGAAGGTGGGTAGTAAGAAACTTCTGTGAACTTAAAGAACATGTTTTAACCAAATGCCAAGAAACTAAGAACCTTGAAAAAAGATTTGACGCAATGCTAACAAGAATGGACAAAATAGAAAGGAATATAAGTGAATTGATGGAACTGGAAAACGCAACATGAGAACTTCGTGAAGCATGCACAAGTATCAACAGCCGAATGGACCAAGCAGAAGAAAGGATATCAGAGGTCGAAGATCAACTCAATGAAATACAACGGGAAGGCAAGACTGAAGAAAAAAGGGTAAAAAGGAATGAAGAAAGTCTCCAAGAAATGTGGGACTATGTGAAAAGACCTAATCTACGTTTGATAGGCGTATCCAAATGCGAGGAAGAGAATGAATCCAAGCTGGAAAATACTCTTCAGGATATTATCCAGGAAAACTTCCCCAACCTAGCAAAACAAGCAAACATTCAAGTCCAGGAAATACAGAGAACACCACAAAGATATTCGTCAAGAAGAGCAACCCCAAGGCACATAATCGTCAGATTCACCAGGGTCAAAATGAAGGAGAAAATACTAAGGGCAGCCAGAGAGAAAGGTCGGGTTACCCACAAAGGGAAGCCCATCAGACTCACAGCAGATCTCTCAGCAGAAACCCTACAAGCCAGAAGAGAATGGGGGCCAATATTCAGCATCCTTAAAGAAAAGAATTTTCAACCCAGAATCTCCTATCCAGCCAAACTAAGCTTCATAAGTGAAGGAAAAATAAAACCCTTTGGGAACATGCAAGTACTCAGAGATGTCGTCACCACCAGGCCAGCTCTACAAGAGCTCCTGAAGGAGGCTCTACACATATAAAGGAACAACAAGTACCAGCTCAACTAAAGGGCAAAACACCCAACTAGCACCAAAATGGCAGTATCAAATTCACACATAACAATATTAACCCTAAATGTAAATGGACTAAATGCCCCAATCAAAAGACACAGACTGGCAAATTGGATAAAAAGACAAAACCCATCGGTGTGCTGTATCCAGGAAACACATCTCACATGCAAGGATACACAAAGACTCAAAATAATGGGATGGAGGAAGATTTACCAAGCAAATGGAGAGCAAAAAAAAGTAGGAGTTGCAATTCTTATCTCTGATAAATTAGACTTTAAAGCAACAAAGATCATAAGAGACAAAGAGGGACATTACATAATGGTAAAAGGATCAATGCAAGAAGAAGAGCTAACGATCCTAAATATATACGCACCCAATACAGGAGCACACAGATACATAAGCCAAGTTCTTAATGACCTACAAAGAGACCTAGACTCCCACACAATAATAGTGGGAGACTTTAACACCCCATTGTCCACATTAGACAGATCAACCAGACAGAAAATTAACAAGGATATCCAGGACTTGAACTCAGACCTGGACCAAGCAAACCTAATAGACATTTACAGAACTCTCCACCCCAAATCCACAGAATATACATTCTTCTCAGCACCACGTCACATCTACTCTAAAATTGACCACATAATTGGGAGTAAATCACTCCTCAGCAAATGCAAAAGAACAGAAATCGTAACAAACAGTCTCTCAGACCACAGTGCAATCAAGTTAGAACTCAGAATTCAAAACCTAACTCAGAACCACACAACTTCATGGAAACTGAACAACTTGCTGCTGAATGTTGACTGGATAAACAATGAAATGAAGGCAGAAATAAAGATGTTCTTCGAAACCAACGAGAATGAAGACACAACATACCAGAATCTCTGGGACACATTTAAAGCAGTCTCTAGAGGAAAATATATAGCAATAAGTGCCCACATGAGAAGCGAGGAGAGATCAAAAATTGACACCCTATCGTCAAAACTGAAAGAGCTAGAGGAGCAAGAACAAAAACACTCAAAGTCTAGCAGAAGATGAGAAATAGCTAAGATCAGAGCAGAACTGAAGGAGATAGAGACACAAAAAACCCTTCAAAAACTCAATAAATCCAGGAGCTGGTTTTTTGAATAGATCAACAAAAGAGACAGACCACTAGCCAGATTAATAAAAAAGAAAAGAGAGAATAACCAAATTGTTGCAATAAAAAACGATAAAGGGGATATCACCACAGATTCCACAGAAATTCAAACCATCATTAGAGATTATTATTAACAACTCTATGCACACAAACTAATAAACCTGGAAGAAATGGATAAATTCCTGGACACTTGCCTCCTGCGAAGCCTAAACCAGGAAGAAGCCGAAACCCTGAACAGACCCATAACACGGTCTGAAGTTGAGGCAGCAATTAAGAGCTTACCACCCAAAAAAAGCCCAGGTCCAGATGGGTTCACAGCTGAATTCTACCAGACGTACAAATATGAGCTGGTACCATTCCTTCTGAAACTATTCCAAACAATACAAAAAGAGGGTATTCTTCCCAAATCATTTTATGACACCAACATCATCCTGATTCCAAAACCCGGCAGAGACTCAACAAGAAAAGAAAACTTCAGGCCAATATCCATGGTGAACAGAGATGCAAAAATCTTCAATGAAATACTGACAAGCCGATTTCAACTGCACATCAAAATGCTTATCCACCATGATGAAGTAGGCTTCATCCCGGGGATGCAAGGCTGGTTCAACATATGCAAGTCTATAAACGTTATTCAATACATAAACAGAACCAAAGACAAAAACCACATGATTATCTCAATTGATGCAGAGAAGGCCTTTGACAAAATGCAGCAGCCCTTTATGCTAAAAACACTCAATAAGCTAGGTATCGATGGAACGTATCTCAAAATAATAAAAGCTATTTATGACAAACCAACAGCCAATATCATACTGAATGGGCAAAAACTGGAAGCATTCCCCTTGAAATGTGGCACCAGACAAGGATGCCCGCTCTCACCACTGCTATTCAATATCGTATTAGAAGTTCTAGCCAGAGCAATGAGGCAAGAAAAAGAAATAAAGGGCATTCAAATAGGAAAGGAGGAAGTCAAATTGTCTCTATTTGCAGACGACATGATTGTATATCTAGAAGACCCCAAACCTCCTGAAACTGATAAGCAAGTTCAGCAAAGTCTCAGGATACAAAATCAATGTGCAAAAATCACATGCATTCCTATACACCAATACAAGATTTAAAGAGAGACAAATCAAGAATAAACGTCCATTCCCAATTGCAACAAAGAGAATAAAATACCTAGGGATACAACTAACAAGGAACGTAAAGGACCTCTTCAAGTAGAACTACAAGCCACTGCTCAACGAAATAAGAGAGGACACAAACAGATGGAGAAACATTCCATGTTCATGGTTAGGAAGAATCAATATCGTGAAAATGGCCATACTGCCCAAAGTAATTTACAGATTCAATGCTATCCCCATCAATCTACCAATGACCTTCTTTGCAGAACTGGAAAATACCACATTAAACTTCATATGGAACCAAAAGAGAGCCCGCATAGCCAAGTCTATTCTAAGCAAAAAGAACAAAGCGGGGGGCATCACACTACCAGACTTCAAACTATACTACAAGACTACAGTAATCAAAACAGCATGGTACTGGTACCAAAACAGAGATACAGACCAATGGAACAGAACAGAGGTCTTGGAGGCAACGCAACATATCTACAACCATCTGATCTTTGACAAACCAGACAAAAACACGCAATGGGGAAAGGATTCCCTGTTCAATAAATGGTGTTGGGAAAGCTGGCTAGCCATGTGCAGAAAGCAGAAACTGGACCCCTTCCTGACACCTTACACTAAAATTAACTCCAGATGGATTAAAGACTTAAACATAAGACCTAACACCATAAAAACCGTAGAAGAAAATCTAGGCAAAACCATTCAGGACATAGGTGTAGGCAAGGACTCCATGACCAAAACACCAAAAGCATTGACAACAAAAGCCAAAATAGACAAATGGGACCTAATCAAACTCCACAGCTTCTGCACAGCAAAAGAAACAATCATTACAGTGAATCGGCAACCAACAGATTGGGAAAAAATTTTTGAAGTTTACCCATCTGACAAAGGGCTCATATCTAAAATTTACAAAGAACTAAAACAGATTTACAAGAAAAAATCTAACAAGCCCATTCAAAAGTGGGCAAAGGATATGAACAGACACTTTACAAAAGAAGACATACGTGAGGCCAACAAACATATGAAAAAATGCTCATCATCACTGGTCATCAGAGAAATGCAAATCAAAACTGCATTGAGATACCATCTCACGCCCGTTAGAATGGCGATCATTAAAAAATCTGGAGACAACAGGTGCTGGAGAGGATGTGGAGAAATAGGAACAGTTTTACACTGTTGGTGGGAGTGTAAATTAGTTCAACCATTGTGGAAGACAGTGTGGCGATTCCTCAAGGATATAGACATAGAAATTCCATTTGACCTAGCAATCCCATTGCTGGGTATATATCCAAAGGATTACAAATCGTTCTACTATAAGGACACGTGCACACGAATGTTCATTGCAGCACTGTTTACAATAGCAAAGACCTGGAACCAACCCAAATGCCCATCGACGATAGACTGGATAGGGAAAATGTGGCACATATACACCATGGAATATTATGCAGCCATCAAAAACGAAGAGTTTGGGCCCTTTGTAGGGACATGGATGAACCTGGAAATCATCATTCTCCGCAAACTGACAGAAGAGCAGAAGATCAAACACCGCATGTTTTCACTCATAGGTGAGTGTTGAACAATGAGAACACATGGACACAGGGAGGGGAGCACCACACACTGGGGTCAGTTGGGGGGAAATAGGGGAGTGACGGTGGGGGGTGGGAAGCTGGGGAGAGATAGCAAGGGGAGAAATGCCAGAAGTAGCTGATGGGGAGGAAGGCAGAATATCACACTGCCACGTGTGTTCCTATGCAACAATTTTGCATGTTGTTCACATTTACCCCAAAATTTAAAAAGCAATAAAATAAATAAATGGGGAAAAAAAAACACAGCTATCTAGCAGAATGGTTGTCTAGCTGTACAATCAACGTACAGAGATAAACTGATGTGTGTGTGCAGCAGTTGAGAAATCCTTTCTTTGTAGAATCTGGAAACAGATATTTCCAGCCTTATACAGTCATATAAAAATTAGCAGTAGAACTGTGTTTAAAACACAGGAGAAACGTCTATTTCAAACAGCTCTACTTTCTGTTCGTTCACCTTAGGAAGTTGGATCTATGTTTAGATTCAGCATAAGAAACACGTTTCTTTTAAATGATACGTTTCGATATTCCAGAGTGAATGGGAGTATATGGTGTAATGAGAAATATCTTGCTCTAAAAGGAAAACGCAGCTATCTAGCAGAATGGTTGTCAAGCTTCGCAATCAACGTACAGAGATAAACTTATCTGTGTGAGGAGCAGTTCAGAAATCCTGTCTATGGAGAATCTGGAAATAGATGTATTTTCAGCCATATACAGGCACATAAAAACTAGCAGTAAGACTGCGTTTAAAACAGAGGAGAAACATCTATTTCAAATTGCTCTGCTTTGTGTTCGTTCACCTTAGGAAGTTGCATCTATGTTTAGATTCAGTGAGTTAGAAACACGTTTCTGCTGAAAGCTGCGTTTGGATATTCCAGAGTGAAAGGGAGTATAGGCTGTAATGAGAAATACCTTGGTCTAAAACAAAAACGCAGCTATCTAGCAGAATGGTTGTCAAGCTGTACAATCAACTTACAGAGATAAACTGATGTGTGTGTGCAGCATTCAGAAATCCTTTCCTTGAAGAATCTCGAAACAGATATTTCCAGCCATATACAGGCATATAAGAACTAGCAGTAAGACTGCGTTTAAAACACAGGAGAAACGTCTATTTCAAACTGCTCTGCTTTGTGTTCGTTCACTTTAGGAAGTTGCATCTATACGGAGATTCAGCGAGTTAGAAACACGTTTCTTCTTAAAGCTGCGTTTATATATTCCAGAGTGAATGGGAGTATAGTTTGTAATGAGAAACATCTTGCTCTAAAACAAAATCGCAGCTATCTAGCAGAAAGGTTGTCAAGCTGTACGATCAACTTACAGAGTTAAACTGATGTGTGAGTGCAGCAGTTGAGATATCCTTTCTTTGGAGAATCTGGAAACACATACTTCCAGCCATATACAGGCATATAAGAGCAAGCAGAAAGACTGCGTTTAAAATACTGGAGAAACGTCTATTTCAAAGTGCTCTGCTTTGTGTTCGTTCACCTTAGGAAGTTGCATCTATGTTTAGATCCAGCGAGTTAGAAACACGTTTCTTCTAAAAGCTGCGTTTGGGTATTCCAGAATGACTGAGACTATAGACTGTTATGAGAAATATCTTGCCCTAAAACAAAAACGATGCTATCTAGCAGAATGGTTGTTAAGCTATAGTATCAACTAAGAGCGTTAAACTGATGTGTGTGTGCAGCAGTTAAGAAATCTTTTCTTTGGAGAATCTGGAAACAGATATTTAGAGCCCTATACAGGCATATAAGAACTAGCAGTAAGAAGGCATTTAAAACACAGGAAAAACGTGTATTTGAAACTGCTCTGCTTTGTGTTCATTCACCTTAGGAAGTTGCATCTATGTTTAGATTCAGCGAGTTAGAAACATGCTTCTTCTAAAAGCTGTGTTTGGGAATTCCAGAGTTACTGAGACTATAGGTTGTAATGAGAAATATCTTGCTCTAAAAAAAAACGCAGCTATCTAGAAGAATGGTTGTTAAGCTGTAGAATCAACTTACAGAGTTAAACTGATATGTGTGTGCAGCAGTTCCGAAATACTTTCCTTGGAGAATCTGGAAACAGATATTTCCAGCCATATACAGGCATATAAGAACTAGAAGTAAGATTGCGTTTAAAACACAGGAGTAACGTCTAGTTCAAACTGCTCTGCTTTGTGTTCGTTCACCTTAGGAATTTGCATCTATGTTTAGATTCAGCGAGTTAGAACCAATTTTCGTCTAAAAGCTGAGTTTGCATATTCTAGAGTGAATGAGACCTTAGGGTGTAATGAGAAATATCTTGCTCTAAAACAAAAACGCTGCTATCTAGCAGAATGATTATTAAGATGTAGTATCAACTTACAGAGGTAAACAGGTGTTTGTGTGCAGCAGTTCAGAAATCCTTTCTTTGGAGAAGCTGGAAACAGATATTTCCAGCCATATACAGGCATATAAGAACTATAAGTAAGACTGCGTATAAAACACAGGAGAAACGTCTATTTCAAACTGCTTTGCTTTGAGTTCATTCACCTTAGGAAGTTCAATCTCTGTTTAGATTCAGCGAGTTAGAAACAAGTTTCTTCTTAAAGCTGCGTTTGGGTATTCCAGAGTGAATGAGACTATAGGCTGTAATGAAAAATATCTTGCTCTAAAACAAAAATGCAGCTATCTAGCAGAATGGTTGTCAAGCTGTACAATCACCTTAGAGAGTTGAACTGATGTGTGTGTGCAGCAGTTCAGAAATCCTTTCTTTGGAGAATCTGAAAACAGATATTTCCAGCCTTATACAGGCATATAAGAACTAGCAGTATGACTGCGTTTAAAACACAGGAGAAAAGTCAAGTTCAAACTGCTCTGCTTTGTGTTCGATCACCTCAGGAAAGTTATATCGATGTTTAGATTCATCAAGTTAGCAACACGTTTCTTTAAAAATCTGCGGTTGGATATTCGAGAATGAATCAGACTATAGGCTGTAATGAGAAATACCTTGCACTAAAACAAGAACGCAGCTACCTAGCGGAATGGTTGTTAAGCAGTAGAACCAACTTACAGAGTTAAACTGATGTGTGCATACAGCAGTTCAGAAATCCTTTCTTTGGTGAATCTGGTAACAGATATTTCCAGCCCTATACAGGCACATAAGAACTAGCAGTAAGACTGCGTTTAAAACACAGGAGACACGTCTAGTTCAAGCTGTTCTGCTTTGTGTTCGCTCAGGTTAGGAAGTTGCCTCTATGTTCAGATTCAGGAATTAGAAACACGTTTCTTCTAAAAGCTGCGTTTGGATATTCCAGAGTGACTGAGGCTATAGGCTGTAATGAGAAATATCTTGCTCTAAAACAAAAACGCAGCTATCTAGCAGAATGGATGTCAAGCTCTACTATCAACTTACAGAGTTAAACTGATGTGTGTGTGTAGCAGTTCAGAAATCCTTTCTTTGGAAAATTTGGAAACAGATATTTCCAGCCATATACAGGCATATAACCACTAGCAGTAACACTGCGTTTAAATCACAGGAGAAACGTCTAGTTCAAACTGCTCTGCTTTGTGTTCGTTCAACTTAGGACGTTGCATCAATATTTAGATTCAGTGAGTTAGAAACACGTTTCTTCTAAAACCTGCGTTTGGATATTCCAGAGTGAATGAGACTATAGGGTGTAATGAGAAATATCTTCCTCTAAAACAAAAAAGCAGCTATGGCAAAATGGTTGTCAAGCTTTGCAATCAACTTACAGAGTTAAACTGATGTGTGTGTGTAGCAGTTCAGAAATGTTTTCTTTGGAGAATCTGGAAACAGATATTTCCAGCCATAATCAGGCATATAAAAACTAGCAGTAAGGCTGCGTTTAAAACACAGGAGAAACGTCTATTTCAAACTGCTCTGCTTTGTGTTCGTTCACCTTAGGAAGTTGCATCTATGTTTAGATTCAGCGAGTTAGAAACACGTTACTTCTAAAATCTGCGTTAGGATATTCCAGAGTGAGTGAGACTGTAGGCTGTAATGAGAAATATCATGCTATAAACAAAAACGCAGCTATCAGCAGAATGGTTGTCAAGCTGTACAATCAACTTACAGAGTAAAGCTGATGTGTGTTTGCAGCAGTTCAGAAATCTTTTCTTTGGAGAATCTGGAAACATATATTTCCAGCCATATTCAGGCATACAAACTAGGAGTAAGACTGCCTTTAAAACAGAGGACAAACGTCAAGGTCAAACTGCTCTGCTTTCTGTTCATTCACCTTACAAAGTTGCATCTATGTTTAGATTCAGCTAGTTAGAAAAACGTTTCTTCTAAAAGCTGAGTTTGGATATTCCAGAGGGAATGAGACTGTAGGGTGTAATGAGAAATATCTTGCTCTAAAACAAAAACGCAGCTATCTAGCAGAATGGTTGTCAAGCTGTACAATCAACTTACAAAGTAAAGCTGATGTGTGTTTGCAGCAGTTCAGAAACCTTTTCTTTGGAGAATCTGGAAACAGATATTTCCAGCCATATACAGGCATATAATAACTAGCGGTAAGACTGCGTTTAAAACCCAGGAGAAACGTCTAGTTCAAAATGCTCTACTTTGTGTTCGCTCACCTTAGGAAGTTGCATCTATGTTTAGATTCAGTGAGCTAGAAACACTTTTCTTCTAAAAGCTGCGTTTGGATATTCCACAGTGACTGAGATTATAGACTGTAATGAGAAGTATCTTGCTGTATAACTAAAACGCAGATATCTAGCAGAATGGTTTTTAAGCTCTAGAATCAACGTACAGAGTTAAACTGATGTGTGTGCAGCAGTTCAGAAATCCTTTCTTTGGAGAATCTGGAAACAGATATTTCCACCCTTATACAGGCATATAAGAACTAGCAGTAAGACTGCGTTTAAAACAAAGCAGATACGTCTAGTTCAAACTGCTCTGCTTTGTGTTCGCTCACCTTAGGAAGTTGCATCTATGTTTAGATTGAGAGGGTTAGAAACACGTTTCTTCTAAAAGCTGCGTTTGGATATTACAGAGTGACTGAGACTATACTCTGCAATGAGTAATATATTGCTCTAAAACAAAAACGCAGCTCTCTAGCCGAATGGTTGTCAAGCTGTACAATCAACTTAAAGAGTTAAAGTGATGTGTGTGTGTGCAGCAGTTCAGAAATCTTTTCTTTGGAGAATCTGGAAAAAGATATTTCCAGCCATATACAGGAATATAAGAACTACCAGTAAGACTACATTTAAAACACAGGAGGAACGTCTAGTTCAAACTCCTCTGCTTTGTGTTCGCTCACCTGAGGAAGTTGAATCTTTGTTTACATTCAGCGACTTAGAAACACGTTTATTCTAAAAGCTGCGTTAGGATATTCCAGAGTGAAAGAGACTGTAGGCTGTAATGAGAAATATCTTGCTCTACAGCAAAAACGCAGCTATCTAGCAGAATGCTTTTCAAGCTGCATAATCAACTTAGAGAGTTGAACTGATGTGTGTGCAGTCGTTCAGAAATGCTTTCTTTGGAGAATCTGGAAACAGATATTTCCAGCCATATACAGGCATATAAGAACTAGCAGGAAGACTGCGTGTAAAACACAGGAGAAACGTCTAGTTCAAACTGCTCTGCTTTGTGTTCGTTCACCTTAGGAAGTTGAATCTATGTTTAGATTCAGCGAGTTAGAAACACGTTTCTTCTAAAAGCTGCGTTTGGATATTCCAGAGTGACTGAGACAACAGGTTGTAATGAGAAATATCTTGATCTAAAACAATAACGCAGCTCTCTAGCAGAATAGTTGTCAAGCTGTACAATCAACTTACAGAGTAAAGGTGATGTGTGTGTGCAGCAGTTCAGAAATCCTTTCTTTGAATAATTTGGAAACAGATATTTCCAGCCATATGCACACATGTGAGAACTAGCAGTAAGATTGCGTTTAAAACACAGGAGAAACGTATAGTTCAAACAGCTCTGCTTTCTGTTCGTTCAGCTAAGGAAGTTTCATCTATGTTTAGATTCAGCGATATGAAAAACGTTTCTGCTAAAAGCTGCGTTTGGATATTCCAGAGTGAATGAGACTATAGGCTGTAATGAGAAATATCTTGCTCGAAAACAAAAAAGGCAGCTATCTAGGAGAATGGTTGTCTAGCTGTACAATCAACTTACAGAGTTAAACTGATGTGTGTGTGCAGCAGTTCAGAAATCTTTTCTTTGGACAGTCTGGAAACAGATATTTGAAGCCATATACAGGCATATAAGAACTAGCAGGAAGACTGCGTGTAAAACACAGGAGAAACGTCTAGTTCAAAATGCTCTGCTTTCTGTTCGCTCACCGTAGGAAGTTGCATCTATGTTTAGATTCAGCAAGTTAGAAACACGTTTCTTCTACAAGCTGCGTTAGGATATTCCAGAG
>NW_022437213.1:133554-136770 GCF_009761245.1 Sapajus apella
CAGAATGGTTGTCAAGCTGTACAATCAACTTACAGAGTTAAACTGATGCGTGTGTGCAGCAGTTCAGAAATCTTTTCTTTAGAGAATCTGGAAACAGATATTTCCAGCCATATACAGGCATATAAGAGCGAGCTGTAAGACTGCGTTTAACACACAGGGGCAACCTCTAGTTCAAACTGCTTTGCTTTGTGTTCGCTAACCTTAGGAGCTTGCACCTTTGTTTAGATACACCGAGTTAGAAACAAGTTTCTTCTAAAAGCTGCGTTTGGACATTCCATAGTGACTAAGGCAGTAGGCTGTAATGAGAAATATCTTGCTCTAAAACTAAAACGCAGCTATCTAGCAGAATGGTTTTTAAGCTCTAGAATCAACTTACAGATTTCAACTGATGTGTGTGTGCAGCAGTTCAGAAATCCTTTCTTTGGAGAAGCTGGAAACAGAAATTTCCAGCCATATACAGGCATATAAGAACTAGGAGTAAGACTGCGTTTAAAACACAGTAGAAACGTCCAATTCAAACTCTCTCCTTTGTGTTCGCTCACCTTAGGAAGTTGCATCTATGTTTAGATTCAGCGAGTTAGAAACACGTTTCTTCTAAAAGCTGCGTGTGGTTATTCCAGAGTGAATGAGACTGTAGGCTGTAATGAGAAATATCTTGCTCTAAAACAAAAACGCAGCTATCTGGCAGAATGGTTGTCAAGCTGTACAATATACTTACAGAGTAAAGCTGATGTGTGTGTGCAGCAGGTCCTAAATCCTTTCCTTGGAGAATCTGGAAATAGATATTTCCAGCCTTATACAGGCATATAACAACTGGCAGGAAGACTGTGTTTGAAACACTGGAGAAACATCTATGACAAACTGCTCTGCTTGGTGTTCGTTCACCTTAGGAAGTTGCATCTATGTTTAGATTCAGCGAGTTAGAAACACTTTTCTTCTAAAAGCTGCGTTTGGATATTCAAGCGTGAATGAGACTGTAGGTTGTAATGAGAAATATCTTGCTCTAAAACAAAAACGCAGCTATCTATCAGAATGGTTGTTAAGCTGTAGAATCAACTTACAGAGTTAAACTAATGCGTTTGTGCAGCAGTTCAGAAATCCTTTCTTTGGAGAATCTGGAGACATGTATTTCCAGCCATATAAAGACATATAAGCACTAGCAGTAAGACTGCGTTTAAAACACAGGATAAACATCTATTTCATATTTTTTTTGAAGTTTGCAAACTTTTTATTTTATATTTTTTTATTATTATTATTATTTTTTATTTATTTTATTTTTTTATTTTTTTCCCATTTATTTATTTTATTGCATTTTAGGTTTTGGGGTATATGTGAAGAACATGCAAAATTGTTGCATAGGAACACACGTGGCAGTGTGATTTGCTGCCTTCCTCCCCATCACCTACATCTGGCATTTCTCCTCTTGCTATCTCTCTCCAGCTTCCCGCCCCCCACCGTCCCTCCCCAACTGGCCCCAGTGTGTAGTGCTCCTCTCCCTGTGTTCATGTGTTCTCATTGTTCAACACCCGCCTATGAGTGAGAACATGCGGTGTTTGATCTTCTGCTCTTCTGTCAGTTTGCTGAGAATGATGGTTTCCAGGTTCATGCATGTCCCTACAAAGGACACAAAATCATTGTTTTTGATGGCTGCATAATATTCCATGGTATATATGTGCCACATTTTGCCGATCCAGTCTATCGTCGATGGACATTTGGATTGGTTCCAGGTCTTTGCTATTGTAAACAGTGCTGCAATGAACATTCGTGTGCACGTTTCCTTATAGTAGAACGATTTGTAATCTTTTGGATATATACCCAGTAATGGGATTGCTGGGTCAAATGGAATTTTTTTTTTTTTTTTTTTTTTTTTTTTTTTACATTTGGGAGACATTTAATTGGCCAGTAACTTCATGAGACTGAAATTTGTTTTTCAAAAGATAAACTGTTTATACATCTTCTACAGAATTTCTAAATGCGCCATTTAAGATAGCTTATCTAAAGTTTAATGACCTAATGAAGTATTTCACGTGAAAATGTTGTATGAGCTAAGAAATATATATAAATGAGTATCCAGTAGCAAATGATCACTGTGTCAACCAGCTTTGTCTTTTCCCTCCAGATATTCCTCCTACCCTTCTTTTTATTATCTTAATGCCAGGAGTAGCCTCTGTGAGTATACCAATGGGTTTCTCTGTTCTTGTGCTCCTCGGCTCTGACCAGAAGCTGGATCTCCAGCTGAAGAGCAGAGTAAGGAGTTGATTAAGGTCAGAATGCATATTTCTTATTTTTTTCACAGTGCACTGAAAATAAACTTTTTAAAAACTATTATATTTTGAGATTATCTTTTCCTTTGGACCCTGACTTACAATGTTCCTATACCCTCAAAACCTCTAATCCCACTTCCTGCTCCCAAAATAGACTCTCCAGAAAATTACTTAAAAGAAGGCTAATAAACTAAAAATGCTATGTGTAGATTGGTATATTTTAGTGTTTAGAATTCAAGTTCTCAGGTCAAAAACCTTGTTTGAATTTTTTCATTGTGAATTGTCATGAAAAACCGAGTCTTAGACAAGCTAAAGTCCATTATGTAACCTGTGTTAACATTCATTGAATATGTTCTAAATGCAAAAGATATGGCTAAGAACCTCTGCTTCTTGTTGGTGGTGTTGTGCATGCATGTGATAAAACATGTGTTTGATTTTTAAATGTAATTCTTTAAAAAGCCACTGAAAGAGTAAAGTAATAATAATACTAATAAGCACTTTATTTTATGGAGCCTTGTTTTGGTTAGCTTTGTTGTCATCAAGGCCATATTAGTACACTCCAAAGAGGTGTTCAAGAAACTTAAATGAAAAGTCAATTTATAAGATGTGATAGTAATGCATCGTGGGATGCAACCACCAGCAAAAATGTAGATAAGAAGCAAGGGAGACAGAGGGCAAAATAACCTAATATGTGTCATCGGCAGACATAATCCTCCCAGGGTACAGAGCAGGAAGTAGAACAATGACAGTAGATTTAGAGACTATACAAAGAACAAGTAAAATAGAGTACGTCTGTGATTTTGGACTCAAAAATTAAAGAGAAGCTATGATTGTTTGGAAACTATGTCGTTGATACAAACTCTTAAGAGATTTCCTAGAAGCCTGTTAATTTCTAATTCTTTTTTTTTCCCATTTATTTATTTTATTGCATTTTACATTTTGGGGTACATGT
>NW_022437213.1:146770-190287 GCF_009761245.1 Sapajus apella
GATGGGTTTCCTGGATACAGCACACCGATGGGTTTTGTCTTTTTATCCAATTTGTCAGTCTGTGTCTTTTGATTGGGGCATTTAGTCCATTTACATTTAGGGTTAATATTGTTATGTGTGAATTTGATACTGCCATTTTGGTGCTAGCTGGCTGTTTTGCCCTTTAGTTGAGCTGGTACTTGTTGTTCCTTTATATGTGTAGAGCCTCTTTCAGGAGCTCTTGTAGAGCTGGCCTGGTGGTGACGAAATCTCTGAGTACTTGCATGTTCCCAAAGGATTTTATTTTTCCTTCACTTATGAAGCTTAGTTTGGCTGGATAGGAGATTCTGGGTTGAAAGTTCTTTTCTTTAAGGATGTTGAATATTGGCCCCCATTCTCTTCTGGCTTGTAGGGTTTCTGCTGAGAGATCTGCTGTGAGTCTGATGGGCTTCCCTTTGTGGGTAACCCGACCTTTCTCTCTGGCTGCCCTTAGTATTTTCTCCTTCATTTCGACCCTGGTGAATCTGACGATTATTTGCCTTGGGGTTGCTCTTCTTGACGAATATCTTTGTGGAGTTCTCTGTATTTCCTGGACTTGAATGTTTGCCTGCCTTGCTAGGTTGGGGAAGTTTTCCTGGATAATATCCTGCAGAGTATTTTCCAGCTTGGATTCATTCTCTTCGTCGCATTCGGGTACGCCTATCAAACGTAGATTAGGTCTTTTCACATAGTCCCACATTTCTTGGAGACTTTGTTCGTTCCTTTTTACCTTTTTTTCTCCAGTCTTGCCTTCCCGTTTTATTTCATTGAGTTGATCTTCGACCTCTGATATCCTTTCTTCTGCTTGGTCAAGTCGGCTGTTGATACTTGTGCATGCTTCACGAAGTTCTCGTGTTGCAGTTTTCAGCTCCATCAATTCACTTATATTCCTTTCTATTTTGTCCATTCTTGTTAGCATTTCGTCAAATCTTTTTTCAAGTTTCTTAGTTTCTTTGCATTTGGTTAGAACATGTTCTTTAAGTTCACAGAAGTTTCTTACTACCCACGTTCTGAATTCTGATTCTGTCATTTCATCACACTCATTCTCCATCCAACCTTGTTCCCTTGCTGGCGAGGAATTGTGATCCCTTTTAGGAGGAGAGGTGTTCTGGCATCGGGTGTTTTCATCCTTTTTGCGCCGGTTTCTTCCCATCCTTAAGGATTTATCCACCTGTCGACTTTGTAGTTGCTGGCTTTCAGATTGGGTCTCAAATCTTTCAGATTGACGTTCTGTTTGTTGATGATGAGGTTATTTCTGCTTCTTGGTTTTCCTTCTGACAGTCTGGCCCCTCTGCTGTAGGTCTGCTGAGGTTCACTCCAGGCCCTGCTTGCCTGGGGTTCACCTGCAGCAGCTGTTGAACAGCAACGGTTGTTACCAGTTTTCTTCTTCTTCTATCTTTGTCCCAGAAGGATACCCGCCTAGTGTCAATCTGATCTCTCCTCTATGAGGTGTCTTTTTGGATATATAGGGGTCAGGGAGCTGCTTGAGGAGACGGTCATTTCTTTATAGGAGCTCAAATGGTGAGCTGTGAGCTCTGTTGTTGTTCATTCAGAGCTGCTGGGCAGGTACTTTTAGGTCTGCTGCAGCAGAACTCATAAACTGCTTTTTGTTCCCAGGTGCTCTGTCCCAGGGATTTAGGGCTTTATTTATGAGTTTCCGTTATGCTGCTGCCTTCTTTTTTTTTTTTTTTTTTTTTTTTTCCTTTTTTTCCTTCAGACCTGCCCAGCCCAGCAATGAGGCAGCCTAGTCACTGTCGGCCTATAGCAGCTTTGCTGGGCTGCTGTGGGCTGCGCCCCGCTGCCGAGTGAACTTCCCTGCAGTCCTGTTTATATGGGTGTAGTTAGAACTGCTTTGGCGATGGTGGCCCGCCTCTGTTGGGGCGGAGTCTCTGCTGTGGCGTGTTGCCTTGGCAACGGCGGGCTGCCTCAGCAATGGCAGGTTGCCTTGGCAACGGCGGGCTGCCTCGGTAATGGCGGACGCCCCTCCCCCACAGAGCTGGACTGTCCCGGGTTCAGCTGCGCTCGTTGTGAAATTCTGAATCCAGAGTTTCTGGTTGCTGTTCTTTTATGGGGGTGGGGCCAGCCGAGCCTGATCGCCTGTCTCCCTGCCTCAGAGCCTTTTTTAAGTTGGTGTTCCAGTCACCTGTTGAAGAGGCACTGGGGTCTGTTTGTTTCCCCTGCGGCCACTCACTGCGCTGGCTTAAACAGCGGCACTGAGGTTTGTGGCGCTTTTTTTTTCTTTTTTTTTTTGCCCTGGAATCTACTGTCCTTTTTCTCTGCTCAGTCCCCTTTTTGAACGAGCATATGGGCGACTTCCCGTGGCTCCAATCGCCAGCCAAAAGGGCACCCGGACCGGTGTATTTTGTATGGAGAACCGCGGCTCCGGGGCGCCGACAAAGCAGCCGCGCGGGGCAGAGCAGCGGCGCCGGCCGGCGCTGACCGGCACAGCACCGCTGGCTGCAACAGCTGCGCTGGCGAGCGTGGAGCACCTCTGCCCGGGAATTTCCTAGTCTGTGGGCAATAAAAACGCGGCGTCCACTCACCCTCTGCGCTTTCACTGGGAGCTGCAATCCTGAGCTGTTCCTAAACCCAAATGGAATTTCTATTCCTATGTCCTTGAGGAATAGCCACACTGTCTTCCACAATGGTTGAACTAATCTACACTCCCGCCAACAGTGTAAAACTGTTGTTCCTATTTCTCCACATCTTCTCCAGCATCTGTTGTCTCCAGATTTTTTAATGATCGCCATTCTAACTGGCGTGAGATGCTATCTCAATGTTGTTTTGATATGCATTTTTCTGATGTTCAGTGATGATGAGCATTTTTTCATATGTTTGTCGGCCTGATGTGTGTCTTCTTTTGTAAACTGTCTGTTCATATCCTTTGCCCACTTTTGAATGGGCTTGTTAGTTTTTTTCTTGTAAATCTGTTTTAATTCTTTGTAAATTCTCGATATCAGCCCTTTGTCAGATGGGTAAACTGCAAAAATTTTTTCCCATTCTGTTGGTTGCCGATTCACTCTAATGATTGTTTCTTTTGCTGTGCAGAAGCTGTGGAGTTTGATTAGGTCCCATTTGTCTATTTTGGCTCTTGTTGTCAATGCTCTTGGTGTTTTGGCCATGAAGTCTTTGCCTACACCTACGTCCTGAATGGTTTTGCCTAGATTTTCTTCTAGGGTTTTTATGGTGTTAGGTCTTATATTTAAGTCTTTAATCCATCTGGAGTTAATTTTAGTGTAAGGTGTCAGGAAGGGGTCCAGTTTCTGCTTTCTGCGTGTGGGTAGCCGGATTTCCCAACACCATTTATTGAACAGGGAATCTTTCCCCATTGCTTGTTTTTGTCTGGTTTGTCAAAGATCAGGTGGTTGTAGATATGTTGTGTGGCCCCCGAGACCCCTGCTCTGTTCCGTTGGTCTATATATCTGTTGTGGTACTAGTACCATGCTGTTCTGAATACTGTAGCCTTATAGTATAGTTTGAAGTCTGGTAGTGTGATGCCCCCCGCTTTGTTCTTTTTGCTTAGAATTGACTTGGTTGTGAGGGCTCTCTTTTGGTTCCATATGAGGTTTGAGGTGGTTTTTTCCAGTTCTGCGAAGAAGGTCATTGGTAGCTTGATGGGGATAGCATTGAATCTGTAAATTACTTTGGGCAGTATGGCCATTTTCACGATATTGGTTCTTCCTAACCATGAACATGGAATGTTTCTCCATCTGTTTGTGTCCTCTCTTATTTCGTTTAGCAGTGGCTTGTAGTTCTCCTTGAAGAGGTCCTTTACATTCCTTGTTAGTTGTATTCCTAGGTATTTTATTCTCTTTGTGGCAATTGGGAATGGAAGTTTGTTCTTGATTTGGCTCTCTTTAAGTCTGTTATTGGTGTATAGGAATACATGTGAATTTAGCACATTGATTTTGTATCCTGAGACTTTGCTGAACTTGCTTATCAGTTTCAGGAGGTTTGGGGCTGAGACGATGGGGTCTTCTAGATATACAATCATGTCGTCTGCAAATAGAGACAATTTGACTTCCTCCTTTCCTATTAGAATGCCCTTTATTTCTTTTTCTTGCCTGATTGCTCTGGCTAGAACATCTAATACTATATTGAATAGCAGTGGTGAGAGAGGTCATCCTTGTCTGGTTCCACATTTCAAGGGGAATGCTTCCAGTTTTTGCCCATTCATTATGATATTAGCTGTTGGTTTGTCATAAATAGCTTTTATTATTTTGAGATGCGTTCCATCGATACCTAGCTTACTGAGGGTTTTTAGCATAAAGGGCTGCTGAATTTTGTCACAGGCCTTCTCTGCATCAATTGAGATAATCATATGGTTTTTGTCTTTGCTTCTGTTTATGTGGTGAATTACGTTTATAGACTTGCGTATGTTGAAACAGCCTTGCATCCCCGGGATGAAGCCTACTTGATCATGGTGGATAAGCTTTTTGATGTGCTGTTGCAATCGGCTTCTCAGTATTTTATTGAAGATTTTTGCATCTGTGTTCACCATGAATATTGGCCTGAAGTTTTCTTTTCTTGTAGAGTCTCTGCCTGGTTTTGGAATCAGGATGATGTTGGTCTCATAAAATGATTTGGGAAGATTTCCCTCTTTTTGTATTGTTTGGAATAGTTTCAGAAGAAATGGTTCCATCTCCTCTTTGTATGTCTGGTAGAATTCAGCTGTGAACCCGTCTGGACCTGGGCTTTTTTTAGGTGGTAAGCTCTTAATTGCTGCCTCAACTTCAGACCTTGTTATGGGTCTTTTCAGGGTTTCGTCTTCTTCCTGGTTTAGTCTTGGCAGGAGGCAAGTGTGCAGGAATTTATCCATTTCTTCCAGGTTTATTGGTTGTGTCATAGAGTTGTTTGTAATAATCTCTGATGATGGTGTGAATTTCTGTGGAATCTGTGGTGATATCCCCTTGATCGTTTTTTATTGCATCAATATGTTTATTCTCACTTTTCTTTTTTATTAATCTGACTAGTGGTCTGTCTCTTTTGTTGATCTTTTCAAAAAACCAGCTCCTGGATTTATTGATTTTTTGAAGGGTTTTTTGTGTCTCTATCTCCTTCAGTTCTGCTCTGATCTTAGCTATTTCTTGTCTTCTGCTAGACTTTGAGTTTTTTTGATCTTGCTCCTCTAGCTCTTTCAGTTTTGATGATAGGGTGTCAACTTTTGATCTCTCCTTGCTTCTCATGTGGGCATTTATTGCTAAATATTTTCCTCTCGAGACTGCTTTAAATGTGTCCCAGAGATTCTGGTATGTTGTGTCTTCATTCTCGTTGGTTTGGAAGAACATCTTTATTTCTGCCTTCATTTCATTGTTTATCCAGTCAACATTCAAGAGCAAGTTGTTCAGTTTCCATGAAGCTGTGCGGTTCTGGGTTAGTTTTTGAATTCTGAGTTCTAACTTGATTGCGCTGTGGTCTGAGAGACTGTTTGTTATGATTTCCGTTCTTTTGCATTTGCTGAGCAGTGATTTACTCCCAATTATGTGGTCAATTTTAGAGTAGGTGTGATGTGGTGCTGAGAAGAATGTATATTCTGTGGATTTGGGGTGGAGAGTTCTGTAAATGTCTGTTAGGTTTGCTTGGTCCAGGTCTGAGTTCAAGTCCTGGATATCCTTGTTAATTTTCTGTCTGGTTGATCTGTCTAATGTTGACAATGGGGTGTTAAAGTCTCCCACTATTATTGTGTGGGAGTCTAAGTCTCTTTGTAAGTCATTAAGAACTTGTCTTATGTATCTGGGTGCCCCTGTATTGGGTGCGTATATATTTAGGATCGTTAGCTCTTCTTGTTGCATTGATCCTTCTACCATTATGTAATGTCCCTCTCTGTCTCTTATGATCTTTGTTGCTTTAAAGTCTAATTTATCAGAGATGAGAATTGCAACTCCTGCTTTTTTTTGCTCTCCATTTGCTTGGTAAATCTTCCTCCATCCCTTTATTTTGAGCCTTTGTGTATCCTTGCATGTGAGATGGGTTTCCTGGATACAGCACACCGATGGGTTTTGTCTTTTTATCTAATTTGCCAGTCTGTGTCTTTTGATTGGGGCATTTAGTCCATTTACATTTAGGGTTAATATTGTTATGTGTGAATTTGATACTGCCATTTTGGTGCTAGCTGGGTGTTTTGCCCTTTAGTTGAGCTGGTACTTGTTGTTCCTTTATATGTGTAGAGCCTCTTTCAGGAGCTCTTGTAAAGCTGGCCTGTTGGTGACGACATCTGTGAGTACTTGCATGTTCCCAAAGGGTTTTATTTTTCCTTCACTTCTGAAGCTTAGTTTGGCTGTATAGGAGATTCTGGGTTGAAAGTTCTTTTCTTTAAGAATGTTGAATATTGGCCCCAACTCTCTTCTGGCTTGTAGGGTTTCTGCAGAGAGATCTGCTGTGAGTCTGATGGGCTTCCCTTTGTGGGTAACCCGACCTTTCTCTCTGGCTGCCCTTAGTATTTTCTCCATCATTTCGACCCTGGTGAATCGACGATTATGTGCCTTGGGGTTGCTCTTCTTCACGAATATCTTTGTGGTGTTCTCTGTATTTCCTGGACTTGAATATTTGCCTGCCTTGCTAGGTTGGGGAAGTTTTCCTGGATAATATCTTGAAGAGTATTTTCCAGCTTGGATTCATTCTCTTCGTCGCATTCGGGTATGCCTGTCAAACGTAGATTAGGTCTTTTCACATAGTCTCACATTTCTTGGAGAATTTTTTCATTCCTTTTTACCCTTTTTTCTCCAGGTTTGCCTTCCCGTTTATTTCATTGAATTGATCTTCGACCTCTGATATCCTTTCTTCTGCTTGGTCAATTCGGCTGTTGATACTTCTGCATGCTTCACGAAGTTCTCGTGTTGCGTTTTTCAGCTCCATCAATTCACTTATACTCCTTTGTATTTTGTCCATTCTCGTTAGCATTTCGTCAAATCTTTTTTCAAGGTTCTTAGTTTCTTTGCATTGGGTTATAACATGTTCTTTTAGTTCACAGAAGTTTCTTTCTACCCACCTTCTGAAGTCTGATTCTGTCATTTCCTCACACTCGTTCTCCATCCAACCTTGTTCCCTTGTTGGTGAGGAGTTGTGATCCCTTTTAGGAGGAGAGGTGTTCTGGTTTCGGGTGTTTTCATCCTTTTTGTGCTGGTTTCTTCCCATCTTTAAGGATTTATCGACCTGTCGACTTTGTAGTTGCTGGCTTTCAGATTGGGTCTCAACTCTTTCAGATTGACGTTCTGTTTGTTGATGATGAGGTTATTTCTCTTTCTTGGTTTTCCTTCTGACAGTCTGGCCCCTCTGCTGTAGGTCTGCTGAGGTTCACTCCAGGCCCTGCTTGCCTGGGGTTCACCTGCAGCAGCTGTTGAACAGCAAGGGTTGTTACCAGTTTTCTTCTTCTTCTATCTTTGTCCCAGAAGGATACCCGCCTAGTGTCAATCTGATCTCTCTTTTATGAGGTGTCTTCTTGGATATATAGGGGACAGGGAGCTGCTTGAGGAGACGGTCTCTTCTTTAGAGGAGCTCGAATGTTGAGCTGCGAGCTCTGTTGTTGTTCATTCAGAGCTGCTGGGCAGGTACTTTTAGGTCTGCTGCAGCAGAACTCATAAACTGCTTTTTGTTCCCAGGTGCTCTGTCCCAGGAATTTAGGGCTTTATTTATGAGTTTCTGTTATGCTGCTGCCTTCTTTTTTTTTTATTTTTCCTTCAGACCTGCCCAGCCCAGCAAGGAGGCAGCCTAGTCACTGTCGGCCTATAGCAGCTTTGCTGGGCTGCTGTGGGCTCCGCCCCACTGCCGAGTGAACTTCCCTGCAGTCCTGTTTATATGGGTGTAGTTAGAACTGCTTTGGTGATGGTGACCCGCCTCTGTTTAGGTGGAGTCTCTTTGCTGTGGCAGGTTGCCTTGGCAATGGCGGGCTGCCTCAATAATGGCGGACGCCCCTCTGCCACAGAGCTGGACCATCCCGTGTTCAGCTGCACTTGCTGTGAAAGTCTCAGTCCAGAGTTTCTGGTTGCTGTTCTTTTGTGGGGGTGGGACCAGTCGAGCCTGATCGCCTGGCTCCCTGCCTCAGCTCCTTTTTTAAGTTGCTGTTCCAGTCGCCTGTTGAAAAGGCGCTGGGGTCTGTTTGTTTTCCCCTGCGGCCACTCACTGCGCTGGCTTAAACAGCGGCAATGAGGTTTGTGGCGCTTCTTTTCTTTTTTTTTTTTTTTGCCCTGGAATCTACTGTCCTGGTTCTCTGCTCAGTCCCCTTTTTGAACCGGCGAATGGGCGACTTCCCGTGGCTCCAATTGCCAGCCAAAAGTGCAACCGGACCGGTGTATTTTGTACAGAGAACCGCAGCTCCGGGGCACCGACAAAGCAGCCGCATGGGGCAAAGCAGCGGCGCTGGCCGAAACAGCGGAGCTCTCTGCCCGGGAATTTCCTAGTCTGTGGGCAATAAAAACGCTGTGTCCACTCACCCTCTGCGCTTTCCCTGGGAGCTGCAATCCTGAGCTGTTCCTAAACGGCCATCTTGGATCATTCCCAACGTCTATTTCAAACTGCTCTGCTTGGTGTTCGTTCAACTTAGGAAGTTGCATCTATGGTTAGATTGAGCGAGTTAGAAACACTTTTATTCTAAAAGTGGCGTTTGGATATTCCAGGTTGAAAGGGAGTATAGGATGTAATGAGAATTATCTTGCTGTAAAAGAAAAACGCAGCTATCTAGCAGAATGGTTGTCAAGCTGTACAATCAACTTACAGAGTTAAACTGATGTGTGTGTGCAGCAGTTCACAAATCCTTTCTTCATATAATCTGGAGACAGATATTTCCAGCCATATATAGGCATATAAGAACTAGCAGTAAGTCTGCGGTTAAAACACAGGAGAAATGTCTATTTCAAACTGCTCTGCTTGGTGTTCATTCACCTTAGGAAGTTGTGTCTATGGTTAGATTGAGCGAGTTAGAAACACATTTATTCCTAAAGCAGCGTTTGGATATTCCAAATTGAATGGGAGTATGGGCTGTAATGAGAAATATCTCGCTGTAAAACAAAAACGCAGCTATCTAGCAGAATGGTTGTCAAGCTTTACAATCAACTTACAGAGTTAAACTGATGTGTGGGTACAACAGTACAGGAATCCTTTCTTTGGAGAATCTGGAAACAGATACATTTTCAGCCTTATACAGGCTTATGAAAAGTAGCAGTAAGACTGCGTTTAAAACACAGGAGAAACGTCTATTTCAAACTGCTCTGCTTTATATTCGTTCACCTTAAGACATTGCATCTATATTAAGATTCAGCCAGTTGGAAACACGTTTCTTCTAAAAGCTGCGTTTGTATATACCAGAGTGAATGGGAGTATAGGCTGTAATGAGAATCATCTTGCTCTAAAAGAAAAATGCAGCTATCTAGCAGAATGGTTGTCAAGCTGTACAATCAACTTAAAGAGTGAAACTGATGTGTGTGTGCAGCAGTTCACAAATCCTTTCTTCATAGAATCTGGAAACAGATATTTCCAGCCATAAAGAGGCATACATCAACTAGGACTAAGACTGCATTTAAAACACAAGAGAAACGTCTATTTCAAACTGCTCCGCTTTGTGTTGGTTCACCTTAGGAAGTTGCATCTATATTTAGATTCAGCGAGTTAGAAACACGTTTCTTCTAAAAACTGCGTTTGGATATTCTAGAGAGAATGGGAGTATATTCTGTAATGAGAAATATCTTGCTCTAAAACAAAAACGCAGCTATCTAGCAGAATGGTTGTCAAGCCGTACAATCAACTTACACAATTAAACTGATGTGTGCTGGCAGCAGTTCAGAAATCCGTTCTTTGGAGGATCTGGAAACAGTTATTTCCAGCCATATACAGGCATATAAGAACTAGCAGTAAGACTGCGTTTAAAGCACAGGAGAAACGACTATTTCAAACTGCTCTGCTTTGTGTTCTTTCACCTTAGGAAGTTGCATCTATGTTTAGATTCAGTGAGTTAGAAACACGTTTCTTCTAAAAACTACGTTTGGATAATCCAGAGTGAATAGGAGTATAGGCTGTAATGAGAATTATCTTGCTGTAAAAGAAAAACGCAGCTATCTAGCAGAATGGTTGTCAAGCTGTACAATCAACTTACAGAGTTAAACTGATGTGTTTGTGCAGCAGTTCACAAATCCTTTCTTCATAGAATCTGGAAACAGATATTTCCAGTCCTAAAGAGGAATACTTCAACTAGCACTAAGACTGCGTTAAAAACACAGGAGAAACTTCTATTTCAAACTGCTCTGCTTTGTGTTCATTCACCTTAGGATGTCGCTTCTATGTTTTGTTTTAGCGAGTTAGAAACACGTTTCTTCTAAAAGCTGCGTTGGGACATTCGGGAGTGAATGGGAGTATATTCTGCAATGAGAAACGTCTTGCTCTAAAAGAAAAACGCAGCTATCTAGCAGAATGATTGTCAGTACAATCAACTTACAGAGTTAAACTGATGTGTGTGTGCAGCAGTTCAGGAATCCTTTCTTTGGAGAATATGGAAACAGATATTTCCAGTCATAGAGAGGCATATATCAACTAGCAGTAAGACTGCGTTTAAAACACAGAAGAAACGTCTATTTCGAACTGCTCTGCTTTGTGTTCGTTCGCCTTAGGAAGTCCCATCTGTATTTAGATTCAGCGAGTTTGAAAGACGTTTCTTCTGAAAGATGCTTTTGGATATTCCAGAGTGAATGGGAGTATAGGCTTTGTTGAGAATTATCTTGCTCTAAAAGAAAAACGCATCTATCTACCAGAATGGTTGTCAAGCTGTACAATCAACATACAGAGTTAAACTCATGTGTGAGTGCAGCCATTCAGGAATCCTTTGGAGAATCTGGAAACAGATATTTCCAGGAATATATAGGCATATAAGAACTAGCAGTAAGGCTGCATTTAAAACACAGGAGAAACTTCTATTTCAAACTGCCCTTCTTTGTGTTCGTTCACCTAAGGATGTTGCATCTATGTTTTGAGAGAGCGAGTTAGAAACACGTTTCTTCTAAAAGCTGCGTTTGGATATTCCAGAGTGAATGAGAGTATAGGCAGCAATGACATATATCTTGCTCTAAAAGCAAAACGCAGCTATCTAGCAGAATGGTTGTCAAGCTGTACAATGAACTTACTGAGTTAAACTGATGTGTGTGTGCAGCAGTTCAAAAATCCTTTCTTTGGAGAATGTGGAAACAGATATTTCAAGGCATATACAGGCATATAAGAAATAGCAGTAAGTCTTCGTTTAAAACACAGGATAAACGTCATATGAAAATTCTCTGCTTTGTGTTCGTTCACCTTAGGAAGTTGCATCTATGTTTAGATTCAGCGAGTTAGAAACACGTTTCTTCGAAAACTGCGTTTGGATATTCCAGAGTGAATGGGAGTATAGGCTGTAATGAGAATTATCTTTCCCTAAAAGAAAAAGGCAGCTATCAAGCAGAATGGTTGTCAAGCTGTACAATAAACTTACAGAGTTAAACTGATGTGTGTGTGCAGCAGTTCAGAAATCCTATCTTTGTAGAATCTGGAAACAGATATTTCCAGCCATATACAGGCATATATCAGCTAGCAGTAAGACTGCGTTTTAAACAAAGGAGAAACGTCTATTTCACACTGCTCTGCTTAGTGTTAGCTCACCTTAGGAAGTTGCATCTATGTTTAGATTCAGCGAGTTAGAAACACGTTTCTGCTAAAAGCTGCGTTTGTATATTCCAGAGTGAATGGGAGTATAGGGTGTAATGAGAAATATCTTCCTGTAAAGAAAAACGCAGCTATCTAACCGAATGGTTGTCAAGCTGTACAATCAACATACAGAGTTAAACGGATGTGTGTGTGCAGCAGTTCAGCAATCCTTTGGAGAATCTGGAAACACATAGTTCCAGCCATATACAGGCATATAAGAACTACCAGTAAGACTGCGTTTAAAACTCAGGAGAAACGTCTATTCCAAACTGCTCTGCTTTGTGTTCGTTCACCTTAGGAAATTGCATCTATGTTTAGATTCAGGGAGTTAGAAACACGTTTCTTCTGAAAACTGCGTTTGGATATTCCAGAGTGAATGGGAGTATTGGCTGTAATGAGAAATATCTTGCTCTAAAAGAAAAACTCAGCTATCTAGCAGAATGGTTGTCAAGCTGTAAAATCAACGTACAGAGTTAAACCCATGTGTGCGTCCAGCAGTTCAGAAATACGTTCTTTGGAGGATCTGGAAACAGATATATCCAGTCATATACAGGCAAATAAGAACTAGCAGTAAGACTGCGTTTAAAGCACAGGAGAAACGTCTATTTCAAACTGCTCTGCTTTGTGTTCGTTTACTTTAGGAAGTTGCGTCTATGTTTAGATTCAGCGAGTTAGATACACGTTTCTTCTAAAAACTGCGTTTGGATATTCCAGAGTGAAAGAGAGTGTAGGGTTTAATGAGAAATATTTTGCTCTACAAGAAAAACACAGCTATCCAGCAGAATGGTTGTCAAGCTGTACAATAAACTTACAGAGTAAACTGATGTGTGTGTGCAGCCGTTCAGAAATCCTTTCTTTGTAGAATCTGGAAACTGATATTTCCAGCCATACAATGGCATATATCAACTAGCAGTAAGACTGCATTTAAAACATAGGAAAAACATCTATTTCAAACTTCTCTAGTTTGTGTTTGTTCACCTTAGGTAGTTGCATCTATGTTTAGATTGAGCGAGTTAGAAACACGTTTCTTCTAAAAGCTGCATTTAGATATTCCAGATTGAATGGGAGTATAGGCTGTAATGAGACATATCTTGCTGTAAATCAAAAATGCTGCTATGTTTAGATTCAGCGAGTTAGCAACACGTTTCTTCTAAAAGCTGCGTTTGAATATTCCAGAGAGAATGGGAGTATAGACTGTAATGAGAAACATCGTGCTCTAAAACACAAACGCAGCTGTCTAGCAGAATGGTTGTCAAGCTGTACAATCAAATTAAAGAGCTAAACTGATATGTTCGTGAAGCAGTTCAGAAATCCTTTCTTTGGAGAATCTGGAAACAGATATTTCCAGCCATATACAGGCATATAAGAACTAGCAGAAAGACTGCGTTTAAAACACAGTAGAAACGTCTATTTTAAGCTGCTCTGCTTTCTGTTCGTTCACATTAAGAAGTTGCATCTATGCTTAGATTCAGCGAGTTTGAAACAAGTTTCTTCTAAAAAGTGCGTTGGGATATTCCAGAGTGAATGGGAGTATAGGCTGTAATGAGAACTATCTTGCTCTAAAACAAAAACGCCGCCATCTAGCAGAATGGTTGTCAAGCTGTACAATCAACTTACAGAGTTAAACTACTATGTGCGTGAAGCAGTTCAGAAATCCTTTCTTTGGAGAATCTGGAAACAGATATTTCCAGCCATATACAGGCATATATGAACTACCAGTAGGACTGCATTGAAAACACAGGAGAAATGTCTATTTCAAACTGCTCTGCTTTGTGTTCATTCACCTTAGGAAGTTGCATCTATGTTTAGATTCAGCGAGTTAGAAACACGTTTCTGCTAAAAGCTGCGTTGGCATATTCCAGAGTGAATGGGAGTATAGGCTGCAATGAGAAATCTCTTGTTCTAAAAAAAAACACAGCTATATAGCAGAATGGTTGTCAAGCTATATAATCAACATACACAGTTATACTGAAGTGTGTGTGCAGCAGTTCAGAAATACTTTCCTTGGAGGATCTGGAAACATATTTGTTAAGCAGATTTGTTTCTGCAGCAGTTCAGAAATCCTTTCTTGAGAATCTGGAAACAGATATATTTTCAACCATATACAGGCATATAAAATCTAGCAGTAAGACAGCGTTTAAAACACAGGAGAAACGTCTATTTCAAGCTGCTCTGCTTGGAGTTCGTCCACCTTAGGAAGTTGCATCTACATTTAAATTCAGCAAATTAGAAATACGTTTCTTCTAAAAACTGCGTTTGGATATTCCAGAGTGAATGGGAGTATAGGGTGTAATGAGAAATATCTGGCTCTAAATCAAAAAAGGAGCTATACAGCAGAATGACTGTCAAGATGTATATTCACCTTACAGAGCTAAACAGATGTGTGAATGTATTAGTTCTGAAACCCTTTCTTTGGAGAATATAGAAAGAGATATTTCCAGTAATATACAGGCACATAAGAATTAGCGGAAAGATCGCGTCTAAAAAACAGGAGAAACGTCTCATTGAAACTGCTCTGCTGTGTGTTTGTTCACCTTAGGAAGTTGCATCTATGTTTAGATTCAGCGAGTTAGAAACACGTTTCTTCTAAAAGCTGCGTTTGGATATTCCAGAGTGAAAGGGAGTATAGGCTGTAATGACAAATATCTTGCTCTAAAAGAAAAGCGCAGCTATCTAGCCGAATGGTTGTCAAGCTGTAGAATAAACTTACAGATTTACACTGATGTGTGCATGCAAACGTTCAGAAATCCGTTCTTTGGAGAATCTTTAAACAGATATTTTCAGCCATATAAGAACTAGCAGTAAGACTGCCTTTAAATCACAGGATAAACGTCTATTCCAAACTGCTCTGCTTTGTGTTCGTTCACCTTAGGACGTTGCTTCTATGTTTTGATTCAGCGAGTTAGAAACACGTTTCTTCTAAATGCTGCGTTTGGCTATTTCAGAGTGAATGGGAGTATACGCTGTAATGAGAAATATCTTGCACTAAAACACAAACGCAGTTGTCTAGCAGAATGGTTGTCAAGCAGTACAATCAACTTACAGAGTTAAACTGATGTGTGTGCAGCAGTTCAGAAATCCTTTCTTTGGAGAATCTGGAAACAGATGTTTCAAGCCATAAAATGGTCTATAAGAATAGCTGTATGACTGCGTTTAAAACACAGGAGAAACCTCTATTTCAAACTGCTCTGCTTTGTGCTCCTTGACCTTAGGAAGTTGCGTCTATGTTTAGATTCAGCGAGTTAGAAACACGTTTCTTCTAAAACCTGCGTTTATATATTCCAGAGTGAATGGGAGTGTAGGCTGAAATGAGAATTATCTTGCTCTAAAACAAAAAAGCAGCTATCTAGCAGAATGGTTGTCAAGCTGTACAATCAATTTACAGAGGTAAACTGATGAGTGTGTGCAGCAGTTCAGAAATCATTTCATTGGAGAATCTGGAATCAGACATTTCCAGCCATATACAGGCATATATGAACAAGCAGTAAAACTGCACTTACAACACAGGAGAAACGTCTATTTCAAACTGCTCTGCTTTGTGTTCGTTCAGCTTAGGAAGTTGCATCTATGTTTAGATTCAGCTATTTAAAAACACGATTCTTCTAAAAGCTGCCTTTGGGTATTCCAGAGTGAATGGGAGTATACCCTGTATGAGAAACATCGTGCTCTAAAACAAAAACACAGCTATCTAGAAGAATGGTTGTCAAGTTGTACAATCAACTTACAGAGTTAAACTGATATGTGTGTGCAGCAGTTCAGAAATCCTTTGTTTGTAGAATTGGAAACAGATATATTTTCAGCCATATACAGGCATATAAGAACTAGCAGTAAGACTGCGTTTAAAACACAGGAGAAATGTCTATTTCAAACTGTTCTGCATTGTGTTCCTTCACCTTAGGAAGTTGCAACTATGTTTAGATTCAGCGAGTTAGAAACACGTTTCTTCTAAAAGCTGCGTTTGGCTATTCCAGAGTGAGAGGGAGTATAGGATGTAATGAGAACTATCTTGCTCTAAAACAGAAACGCAGCTATCTCGCAGTATGGTTGTCAAGCTGTACAATTAACTTTCAGAGTTAAACTGATGTGTGTGTGCAGCAGTTCAGAAATCCTTTCTTTGGAGTATCTAGAAACAGATATTTCTGAGAATATACAGGCATATAAGAACAAGCAGTAAGACTGCGTTTAAAACACAGGAGAAACGTCTATTTCAAACTACTCTTCTTTGTTTTCTTTTACCTTAGGATGTTGCATCTATGTTTAGATTCAGCGAGTTAGAAACACGTTGCTTCTGTAAGCTGCCTTCGTATATTTCAGAGTGAATGGGAGTATAGACTGTAATGAGAAATGTCTTGCTCTAAAACAAAAACGCAGCTATCTAGCAGAATGGTGGTCAAGCCGTACATTCAACTTACAGAATGAAACTGATGTGTGTGTGCAGCAGTTCAGAAATTCTTTCGGTGGAGAATCTGGAAACAGATATTTCCAGCCCGATACAGCCATATAAGAACTAGCAGTAAGACTGCGTTTAAAACACAGGAGAAACGTCTATTTCAAACTACTTTGCTTTGTGTTCGTTCACCTTAGGAAGTTGCGTCTATGTTTACATTCAGCGAGTTAGAAACACGTTTCTTCTAAAAGCTGCTTTTGGATATTCCACAGTGAATGGGAGTATAGGCTGTAATGAGATATATCTTGCTCTAAAACAGAAACGCAGCTCTGTAGCAGATTCGTTGTCAAGCTGTACAATCAACTTACAGAGTTAAACTGATGTGTGTGTGGAGCAGTTCAGAAATATTTTCTTTGAAGAATCAGGAAACAGATATATTTTCAGCCCTATACAGGCATATGAGAAATACCAGTAAGACTGCGTTTAAAACACAGGAGAAACGTCTGTTTCAAACTGCTCAGCTTTGTGTTCGTTCACCTTAGCAAGTTGCATCTATGTTTAGATTCAGCAAGTTAGAAACAAGTTTCTTCTAAAACCTGCGTTAGGATATTCCAGAGTGTAGGGGAATATAGGCTGTAATGAGATATATCTTGCTCTAAAACAAAAACGCATCTGTCTAGCAGAATGGTTGTAAAGCTGTACAATCAACTTACGGAGTTAAACTGATGTGTGTGTGCAGCTGTTCAGAAATCCTTTCTTTGGAAAATCTGGAAACAGATATTTCCAGCCACATACAGGCATATAAGAACTGGCAGTAAGCTCCGTTTAAAACACAGGAGAAACGTCTGTTTCAAACAGCTTTGCCTTGTGTGCATTTACCTTAGGAAGTTGCATCTATGTTTAGATTCAACGAGTTAGAAACACGTTCCTTCTAAAAGCTGCCTTTGGATATTCCAGAGTGAACTGGAATATAGGCTTTAATGATGAAATATCTTGCTCTAAAACAAAAACGCAGCTATCTAGCAGAATGGTTGTCAAGCCGTACATTCAATTTACAGAGAGAAACTGATGTGTGTGTGCAGCAGTTCAGAAATTCTTTCTGTGGACAATCTGGAAACAGATATTTCCAGCCATATGGAGGCATATGTAAGAACTACAAGTAAGACTGCGTTTAAAACACGGTAGAAATGTCTATTTCAAACTGCTCTGCATTGTGTTCATTTACCTTAGGAATTTGCATTTTTGTTTAGATTCAGTAAGTTAGAAACAGGTTTCTTCTAAAAGCTGTGTTTGGCTATTCCAGAGAAAATGGGAGTATAGGCTGTAATGAGAAATATCTTGCTCTAAAACAAAAATGCAGCTACCTAACAGAATGGTTGATAAGCTGTACAATGAACTTAAAGAGTTAAACTGATATTGTGTGTTCATCAGTTCAGAAATCCTTTCTTTGGAGAATCTGGAAACATATATATTTTCAGCCATATACAGGCATATATGAACAAGCAGTAAAACTGCGCTTAAAACACAGGAGAAACGTCTGTTTCAAACTGCTCTGCTTTGAGTTCATTCACCTTAGGAAGTTGCATCTATGTTTAGATTCGGCGAGTTAGAAATGCGTTACTTCTAAAAGCTGATTTGGATATTCCAGAGTGAAAGGGATATAGGGTGTAATGAGAAATATCTTGCTATAAAGAAAAACGCAGCTATGTAGCCGAATGGTTATCAAGCTGTACAATCAACTTACAGAGTTAAACTGATGTGTGTGCTCAGCAGTTCAGAAATCCTTACTTTGGAGAATCTTTAAACAGATATTTCCAGCCATATACTGGCATATAAGAACTAGCAGTAAGACTGCATTTAAAACACGGGAGAAACATCTATTTCAAACTGCTCTGCTTTGTGTTCGTTCACCTAGGAAGTTGCATCTATGTTTAGATTCAGCAAGTGCGAAACACTTTTGTGGCGATTCCTCAAGGACCTAGAAATAGAAATTCCATTTGACCCAGCAATCCCAATACTGGGTATATATCCAAAGGATTACAAATCGTTCTACTATAAGGACACGTGTACACGAATGTTCATTGCAGCACTGTTTACAATAGCAAAGACCTGGAACCAACCCAAATGCCCATCGACGATAGACTGGATAGGGAAAATGTGGCACATATACACCATGGAATACTATGCAGCCATCAAAAACGATGAGTTTGGGTCCTTTGTAGGGACATGGATGAACCTGGAAACCATCATTCTCAGCAAACTGACAGAAGAACAGAAGATCAAACACCACATGTCCTCACTCATAGGCGGGCGTTAAACAATGAGAACACATGGACACAGGGAGGGGAGCACTACACACTGGTGTCAGTTGGGGGGAAATAGGGGAGGGAGGGTGGGGGGTGGGAAGCTGGGGAGAGATAGCAAGGGGAGAAATGCCAGATGTAGGTGATGGGGAGGAAGGCAGCAAATCACACTGCCACATGTGTTCCTATGCAACAATTTTGCATGTTCTTCACATGTACCCCAAAACCTAAAATGCAATAAAATAAATAAATGGGGAAAAAAAATAAATAAATAAAAGCTGCGTTTGGATATTCCAGTGTGAATGGGAGTATAGGCTGTAATGAGAAATATCTGGCGCTAAAACAAAAACGCACCTATGTAGCAGAATGGTTGTGAAGCTGTCCAATCAGTTTACAGAGGTAAACTGATGAGAGTGTGCAGCAGTTAAGAAATCCTTTCTTTTTAGAATCTGGAAACAGATATTTCCAGCCATATACAGGCATATAAGAACAAGCAGTAAGACTGCGTTTAAACATAGGAAAAACGTCTATTTCAAACTGCTCTACTTTGTGTTCGTTCACCTGAGGAAGTTGCATCTATGTTTAGATTCAGCACGTTAGAAGCACGTTTCCTCCAAAAGCTGCGTTTGGATATTCCACAGTGAATGGGAGTATAGGCTGTAATGAGAAATATCTTGCTCTAAAACAATAATGCAGCTATCTAGCAGAATTGTTTTCAAGCTGTAGAATCAACTTAGAGAGTTCAACTGATGTGTGTTGCAGCAGGTGAGAAATAATTCTTTGTTGAATCTGGAAACAGATATTTCCAGCCATGTACAGGAATATAAGAACTAGCAGTAAGACTGTGTTAAAACACGGGAGAAACGTCTATTTCAAACTGCTCTGCTTTGTGTTCGTTCACCTTAGGAAGTTGCATCTATGTTTAGATTCAGCGAGTTAGAAACACGTTTCTTCTAAAAGCTGCGTTTTGATTTTCCAGAGTGAATGGGACTATAGGCTGTAATGAGAAATATCTTGCTCTAAAACAAAAACGCACCTATCTAGCAGAATGGTGGTCAAGCTGTACAATCAACTTACAGAGTTAAACTGGTGTGTGTGCAGCAGTTCCGAAATCCTTTCTTTGGAATATCTGGAAACATATATTTCAAGCCATACACAGGCATATAAGAACTAGTAGTCGGGGAGGATCCAATATGGCCATTTAGGAAGAGCGCAGGATTGCAGCTCCCAGTGAAAGCACAGAGGGTGAATCGACGCCCCATTTTTATTGCCCACAGACTAGGAAATTTCCGGGCGGAAGAGCTCCACGGTTTCCGGCGCGGCTGTTTCAACCAGCGTGGCTGTGCTGGCCGGCGCTGCTGCTTTTCCCCCCGCGGCTGCTTTGTCGGCGCCCTGGAGCAGCGATTATCCATACAAAATACACTGCTTCGGGTACCCTTTTGTCTGGCAACTGGAGCCACGGGAAGTCGCCCATTCATTGGTTCAAAAAGGGGACTGAGCAGAGAACCAGGACAGTAGATTCCAGGGCAAAGAAGAAAAAAAGCGCCACAAACCACAGTGCCGCTGTTTAAGCCAGCGCAGTGAGTGGCTGCAGGGGAAAACAAACAGACCCCGGCACCTCTTCAACAGGCGACTGGAACACAAACTTAAAAAAGGCTCTGAGGCAGGGAGCCAGACAGTCAGGCTCGGCTGGTCCCACCCTCACAAAAGAACAGCAACCAGAAACTCTGGATTGAGAGTTTCACAGCAAGTGCAGCTGAAGCCAGGACGGTCCAGCTCTGTGGGAGAGAGGGGGTTCCGCCATTACCGAGGCAGCCAGCCAGGACGGACTTAGTCGGCAAATGCTGAGGCAGCCCACCGTTGCCAAGACAACCCGCCATTGCTGAGGCAGCCCGCCATTGCCAAGGCAACCAGACGCAGCAGAGAGACTCCGTCTTAACAGAGGCGGGCCACCATCGCCAAAGCAGTTCTAACTACACCCGTATAAACAGAACTGCAGGGAAGTTTACTCGGCAGCAGGGCGGAGCCCACAGCAGCTCAGCAAAGCCACTATATGCCGACAGTGACTAGGCTGCCTCCTTGCTGGGCTGGGCAGGTCTGAAGGGAAAAAAAAAAAAAAAAAAGGCGGCAGCATAATGGAAACTCATAAATAAAGCCCTAAATCCCTGGGACAGAGCACCTGGGAACAAAAAGCTGTTTATGAGTTCTGCTGCAGCAGACCTAAAAGTACCTGCCCAGCAGCTCTGAATGAACAACAACAGACCTCACAGCTCACCACTTGACCTCCTATAAAGAAGAGACCGTCTCCTCAGGCAGCTCCCTGAACCCTATATATCCAAAGAGACACCTCATAAAAGAGAGATCAGATTGACACTAGGCGGGTATCCTTCTGGGACAAACATAGCAGAAGAAGAAAACTGGTAACAACCCTTGCTGTTCAGCAGCTGTGGCAGGTGAACCCCAGGCAAGCAGGGCCTGGAGTGAACCTCAGCAGACCTACAGCAGAGAGGCCAGACTGTCAGAAGGAAAACCAAGAAACAGAAATAACCTCATCATCAACAAACAGAACGTCAATCTAAAAGATTTGAGACCCAATCTAAAAGCCAGCAACTACAAAGTCGACAGGTGGATAAATCCTTAAAGATGGGAAGAAGCCAGCGCATAAAGGATGAAAACACCCGAAACCAGAACACCTTTCCTCCTACAAGGTATCACAAACCCTCACAAGCAAGGGAACAAGGTTGGAGGGAGAACGAGTGTGATGAAATGACAGAATCAGACTTCAGAAGGTGGGTAGTAAGAAACTTCTGTGAACTTAAAGAACATGTTATAACCCAATGCAAAGAAACTAAGAACCTTGAAAAAAGATTTTACGAAATGCTGACGAGAATGGACAAAATACAAAGGAATATAAGTGAATTGATGGAGCTGAAAAACGCAACACGAGAACTTCGTGAAGCATGCAGAAGTATCAACAGCCGAATTGACCAAGCAGAAGAAAGCATATCAGAGGTCGAAGATCAACTCAATGAAATGAAGCGGGAAGGCAAGACTGGAGAAAAAAGGGTAAAAAGGAATGAACAAAGTTTCCAAGAAATGTGGGACTATGTGAAAAGACCTAATCTACGTTTGATAGGCATACCCAAATGCGACGAAGAGAATGAATCCAAGCTGTAAAATACTCTTCAGGATATTATCCAGGAAAATTTCCCCAACCTAGCAAGGCAGGCAAACATTCGAGTCCAGGAAATACAGAGAACACCAAAAAGATATGCGTCAAGAAAGAAGAGCAAACCCAAGGCACATAAACGTCAGATTCACCAGGGTCGAAATGAAGGAGAAAATACTAAGGGCAGCCAGAAAGAAAGGTCGGGTTACCCATAAAGGGAAGCCCATCAGACTCACAGCAGATCTCTCAGCAGAAACGGTACAAGCCAGAAGAGAGCGGGGGCCAATATTCAACATACTTAAAGAAAAGAAATTTCAACCCAGAATCTCCTATCCTGTTAATTTAAGCTTCATAAGTGAAGGAAAAATAAAATATTTTGGGAACATGCAAGTACTCAGAGATGTCGTCACCACCAGGCCAGCTCTACAAGAGCTCCTGAAAGAGGCTCTACACATATAAAGGAACAACAAGTACCAGCTCAACTAAACGGCAAAACAGTCAGCTAGCACCAAAATGGCAGTATCAAATTCACACATAACAATATTAACCCTAAATGTAAATGGACTAAATGCCCCAATCAAAAGACGCAGACCGGCAAATTGGATAAAAAGACAAAACCCATCGGTGTGCTATATCCAGGAAACCCATCTCGCATGCAAGGATACACAAAGGCTCAAAATAAAGGGATGGAGGAAGATTTACCAAGCAAATGGAGAACAAAAAAAGCAGGAGTTGCAATTCTCATCTCTGATAAATTAGACTTTAAAGCAACAAAGATCATAAGAGACAAAGAGGGACATTACATAATGGTAAAAGGATCAATGCAACAAGAAGAGCTAACGATCCTAAATATATACGCACCCAATACAGGAGCACCCAGATACATAAGGCGATTTCTTATGACTTTCAAAGAGACTTAGACTCCCACACAATAATAGTGGGAGACTTTAACACCCCATTGTCAACATTAGACAGAACAGCCAGACAGAAAATTAACAAGGATATCCAGTACATGAACTCAGACCTGGACCAAGCAAACCTAATAGACATTTACAGACCTCTCCACCCCAAATCCACAGAATATACATTCTTCTCAGCACCACAACACACCTACTCTAAAATTGGCCACATAATTGGGAGTAAATCACTCCTCAGCAAATGCAAAAGAACGGAAATCGTAACAAACAGTCTCTCAGACCACAGTGCAATCAAGTTAGAACTCAGAATTCAAATACTAACTCAGAACCGCACAGCTTCATGGCAACTGAACAACTTGCTCTTGAATATTGACTGGATAAACAATGAAATGAGGACAGAAATAAAGATGTTCTTCGAAACCAACGAGAATGAAGACACAACATGCCAGAATCTCTGGGACACATTTAAAGCAGTCTCTAGAGGAAAATATATAACAATAAGTGCCCACATGAGAAGCAAGGAGAGATCTAAAATTGACACCCTATTGTCAAAACTGAAAGAGCTAGAGGAGCAAGAAAAAAAAAAACTCAAAGTCTAGCAGAAGACAAGAAATAGCTAAGATCAGAGCAGAACTGAAGGATATAGAGACACAAAAAACCCTTCAAAAATCAGTAAATCCAGGTGCTGGATTTTTGAAAAGATCAACAAAATAGACAGACCACTAGGCAGATTAATAAAAAAGAAAAGAGAGAATAACCAAATTGATGCACTAAAAAACGATCAAGGGGATATCACCACAGATTTCACAGAAATTCAAACCGTCCTCAGAGATTATTACAAACAACTCTATGCACACAAAATAATAAACCTGGAAGAAATGGATAAATTCCTGGACACTTACCTCCTAACAAGCCTAAACCCTGAACAGACCCATAACAAGGTCTGAAGTTGAGGCAGCAATTAAGAGCTTAACAACCAAAAAAAAGCCCAGGTCCAGATGGGTTCACAGCTGAATTCTACCAGATGTACAAAGATGAGCTGGTACCATTCCTTCTGAAACTCTTCCAAACAATACAAAAAGAGGGAATTCTCCCCAAATCATTTTATGACACCAACATCATCCTGATTCCAAAACCCGGCAGACTCAACAAGAAAAGAAAACTTCAGGCCAATATCCATGGTGAACACAGATGCAAAAATCTTCAATAAATTACTGACAAGCTGATTGCAACAGCACATCCAAAAGCTTATCCACCATGATCAAGTAGGCTTCATCCCGGGGATGCAAGGCTGGTTCAACATACGCAAGTCTATAAACGTAATTCACCACATAAACAGAAGCAAAGACAAAAACCACATGAAGATATCAATTGATGCAGAGAAGGCCTTTGACAAAATTCAGCAGCCCTTTATGCTAAAAACCCTCAATAAGCTAGGTATCGATTGATCGTATCTCAAAATAATAAAAGCTATTTATGACAAACCAACAGCCAATATCATACTGAATGGGCAAAAACTGGAAGCATTCCCCTTGAAATGTGGCACCAGACAAGGATGACCTCTCTCACCACTGCTATTCAATATAGTATTAGAAGTTCTAGCCAGAGCAATCAGGCAAGAAAAAGAAACAAAGATTATTCAAATAGGAAAGGAGGAATTCAAATTGTCTCTATTTGCAGACAACATGATTGTATATCTAGAAGACCCCATCGTCTCAGCCCCAAACCTCCTGAAACTGATAAGCAAGTTTAGCAAAGTCTCAGAATACAAAATCAATGTGGAAAAATCACATGCATCCCTATACACCAACAACAGACTTAAAGAGAGCCAAATCAAGAACAAATTTCCATTCACATTTGCCACAAAGAGAATAAAATACCTAGGAATACAACTAACAAGGAATGTAAAGGACCTCTTCAAGGAGAAGTACAAGCCACTACTCAACGAAATAAGAGAGGACACAAACAGATGGAGAAACATTCCATGTTCATGGTTAGGAAGAATCAATATCGTGAAAATGGCCATAATGCCCAAAGTAATTTACAGATTCAATGCTATCCCCATCAAGCTACCTTCTTCGCAGAACTGGAAAAAACCACCTTAAACTTCATATGGAACCAAAAGAGAGCCCGCATATCCAACTCAATTCTAAGCAAAAAGAACAAAGCGGGAGGCATCACACTACTGGACTTCAAACTATACTACAAGGCTACAGTAATCAAAAAAGCATGGTACTGGAACCAAAACAGAGATATAGACCAGTGGAACAGAACAGAGACCTCGGTGGCAACACAACATATCTACAACCATCTGATCTTTGACAAACCAGGCAAAAACAAGCAATGGGGAAAGGATTCCCTGTTCAATAAATGGTGTTGGGAAAGCTGGCTAGCCATGTGCAGAAAGCAGAAACTGGACCCCTTCCTGACACCTTACACTAAAATTAACTACAGATGGAATAAAGACTTAAACATAAGACCTAACACCATAAAAACCCTAGAAGAAAATCCAGGCAAAACCATTGAGGACATAGGTGTAGGAAAGGACATCATGACCAAAACACCAAAAGTATTGACAACAAAAGCCAAAATAGACAAACGGGACCTAATCAAACTCCACAGCTTCTGCACAGCAAAAGAAACAATCATTAGAGTGAATCGGCAACCAACAGATTGGGAAAAAATTTTTACAGTTTACCCATCTGACAAAGGGCTGATATCCAGAATTTACAAAGACCTAAAACAGATTTTCAAGAAGAAAACTAACAAGCCCATTCAAAATTGGGCAAAGGATATGAACAGACACTTTACAAAAGAAGACATACATGAGGCCAACAAACATATGAAAAAATCCTCATCATCACTGGTCATCAGAGAAATGCAAATCAAAACAACTTTGAGATACAATCTCACGCCTGTTAGAATGGCAATCATTAAAAAATCTGGAGACAGCAGATGCTGGAGAGGATGTGGAGAAATAGGAACACTTTTACACTGTTGGTGGGAGTGTAAATTAGTTCAACCATTGTGGAAGACAGTGTGGCGATTCCTCAAGGACATAGACATAGAAATTCAATTTGACCCAGCAATCCCATTACTGGGTATATATCCAAAGGATTACAAATCGTTCTACTATAAGGACACGTGCACACGAATGTTCATTGCAGCACTGTTTACAATAGCAAAGACCTGGAACCAACCCAAATGCCCATCGACAATAGACCGGATAGGGAGAATGTGGCACATATACAGCATGGAATATTATGCGGCCATCAAAAATGATGAGTTTGGGTCCTTTGTAGGGACATGGATGAACCTGGAAACCATCATTCTCAGCAAAATGACAGAAGAGCAGAAGATCAAACACCGCATGTTCTCACTCATAGGTGGGTGTTGAACAATGAGAACACATGGACACAGGGAGGGGAGCACCACACTGGGGTCAGTTGGGGGAAATGGGGGAGAGACGGTGAGGGGTGGGGAGTTGGGGAAAGATAGCAAGGGGGAAATGCCAGATATAGGTGATGGGGAGGAAGGCAGCAAATCACACTTCCACGTGTGTACCTATGCAACAATTTTGCATGTTCTTCACATGTACCCCAAAACCTAAAATGCAATAAAATAAATGGGAAAAAAAAGAAAAAAAGAAAAAATTATAAAAAGAACTAGTAGTAAGTCTGCGTTTAAAACACAGGAGAAACGTCTACTTCAAACTGTTCTGCTTTGTGTACTTTCACCTTAGGAAGTTGCACCTATGTTTAGATTCAGCGAGTTAGAAACACGTTACTTCTAAAAGCTGCGTTTGTATATTCCAGAGTGAATGGGAGTATAGGCTGTAATGAGAAATATCTTGTTCTAAAAAAAAACCGTGCTAACTAGCGGAATGGTTGTCAAGCTGTACAATCAACTTACAGAGGTAAACTGATGTGTGTGTGCAGCAATTCAGAAATCCTTTCTTTGGAGAATGTGGGAACAGAGATTTCCAGCCATATACAGGCATATAATAATTAGCAGTAAGACTGCATTTAAAACACAGGAGAAACGTATATTTCAAATTGTTCTGCTTTGTGTTCGTTCCAGATAAGAAGTTGCATCTATTTTTAGATTCAGCGCGTTAGAAACACCTTTCTTTAAGAACTACGTTTGAATATTCCATAGTGAATGGGAGGAAAGGCTGTAATGAGAAACATCTTGCTCTAAAAGAAAAACGGAGCTATCTAGCAGAATGCTTGTCAAGGTGCACAATCAACTTACAGAGTTAAACTGATGTGTGTGTGCAGCACTTCAGAAATCCTTTCTTTGGAGAATCTAGAAACAGATATTTCCAGCCATATACAGGCATATAAGAATAAGCAGTAAGACTGCGTTTAAAACACAGAAGAAACTTATATTTCAAACTGCTTTGCTTTGTGTTCGTTCACCTAAGGAAGTTGCATCTATATTTATATTCAGCGAGTTAGAAACACGTTTCTTCTAATAGCTGCATTTGGATATTCCAGATTTAATGGGAGGATAGGCTGTAATGATAAATACCTTTTTCTAAAATGGAAACGGAGCTATATAGCAGAATGGTTGTCAAGATGTAAAATCGACTTACAGAGTTAAACTGATGTGTGTGTAGAGTAGTTCAGCAACACTTTCTTTGGAGATCCAGAAACAGATATTTGTAGCCATATAACAGGCATATAGGAATTAGCAGTAAGACTGCGTTTTAAACACAGGAGTAACGTTTATTTGAAACTGCTCTACTTTGTGTTCTTTTGCCTTAGGAAATTACATCTATGTTTAGATTCAGCGAGTTAGAAACACGTTTCTTCTAAAACTGCGTTTGGATATTCCATAGTGAATTGGAGGATAGGCCGTAATGAGAAATATCTTGCTCTAAAACATAAACGGAGGTATATAGCAGAATTTTTTTCAAGCTGTACAATCAACTTACAGAGTGAAACTGATGTGTGAGTGCAGCAGTTCAGAAACCCTTTCTTCAGAGAATCTAGAAACAGATGCTTCCAGACATATACAGTCATATTAGAATTAGCAGTAAGACTTCGTTTAAAACACAGGAGAAACGTCTACTTCAAACTGTTCTGCTTTGTGTACTTTCACCTTAGGAAGTTGCCTCTATGTTTAGATTCAGCGAGTTAGAAACACGTTTCTTCTAAAAGCTGCGTTTGCATATTCCAGAATGAATAGGAGGATAGGCCGTTATGAGAAATATCTTGCTCTAAAACAAAAACGGAGCTGTCTAGCAGAATGGTTGTCAAGCTGCACAATCAACTTACAGAGTTAAGCTGATGTGTGTTTGCAGCAGTTCAGAAATCCTTTCTTTCTAAAATCTAGAAACAGATATTTCCCAACATATACAGGCATATAATAATTAGCAGTAAGACTGCGTTTAAAACAGAGGAGAAACGTTTATTTCACACTCCTCTACTTTGTGTTCATTCACCTTAGAAAGTTGCATCTATGTTTAGATTCAGCGAGTTAGAAACACGTTTCTTCTAAAATCTGCGTTTGGATATTCCTGAGTGAATGGGAGGATAGGCCGTAATGAGAAATATCTTGTTCTAAAACAAAAAAGGAGCTATCTAGTGGAATGGTTGTCAAGCTGTACAATCAACTTACAGAGGTAAACTGATGTGTGTGTGCAGCTGTTCCGAAATCCTTTCTTTGGAGAATCTAGAAACAGACATTTTCAGCCATACACAGGCATATAAGAATTAGCAGTAAGACTGCGTTTAAAACACAGGAGAGCTGGGCGCGGTGGCTCAAGCTTGTAATCCCTGCACTTTCGGAGGCCGAGGAGGGTGGATCACGTGGTCAAGAGATCAAGAACATACTGGTCAACATGGTGAAACCCCGTCTCTACTAGAAATACTAAAAATAAGCTGGGCATGCCTGTAATCCCAGCTAATCAGAAGGCTGAGGCAGGAGAATTCCCTGAACCCAGGAGGCGGAGGTTGCGGTGAGCCGAGATCGTGCCATTGCACTCCAGCCTGGGTAACATGAGTGAAACACCATCTCGAAAAAAAAAAAAAAAAACAGGAGAAACGTATATTTCAAACTGCTCTGCTTTATGTTCGTTCACCTTAGGAAGTTGCATCCACGTTTAGATTCAGCGAGTTAGAAACATGTTTCTTCTAAAAGTTGCATTTGGATATTACAGAGTGAATAGGATGATAAGCTGTAGTGAAAAATATCTTGTTCTAAAACAAAAACCGACCTATCTAGCAGAATTGTTGTCAAACTGTACAATCAACTTACAGAGTGAAACTAATGTGTGAGTGCAGTAGTTCAGAGACCCTTTCTTTGGAGAATATAGAAACAGATATTTCCAGCCATATACAGGCATATAAAAATTAGCAGTAAGACTGCGTTTAATACACAGGAGAAACTTATATTTCAAACTGCTTTGCCCTGTGTTCGTTCACCTTAGGAAGTTACATCTATGCTTAGATTCAGTGAGTTAGAAAAAGGTTTCTTCTAAAAGCTACGTTTGGATATTGCAGAGTGAATGGTAGGATAGGCTGTAGTGAGAAATATCTTGTTCTAAAACAAAAATGGAGCTATCTAGTAGAATGGTTGTCAAACTGTACAATCAATTTACAGAGTTAAACTGATATGTGAGTGGAGCAGTTCAGAACCCCTTTCTTTGCAAAATCTAGAAACAGATATTTCCAGGCATAAGTAGGCATATGCAACTAAGCAGTAAGACTGTGTTTAAAACACTGGAGAACCGTATATTTCAAACTGATGTGCTTTGTGTTCATTCACCTTATGAAGTTGCATCTGTGTTTAGATTCTGAGAGTTAGAAACACATTTCTTCTAAAAGCTGCGTTCGGATATTGCAGAGTGAATGGGAGGATAGGCTGTAATGAGAAATATCCTGCTCTAAAACAAAAACGGAGCTATGTAGCAGAATGGTTGTCAAGCTGTACAATCGACTTACAGAGTTAAACTGATGTATGGTCGCAGCAGTTAAGAAATCCTTTCTTTGGAGAATCTGGAAACAGATATTTCCTGCCATATACAGGCATATAAGAATTAGTAGTAAGACTGCGTTTAAAACACAGGAGAAACATATATTTCAAACTACTCTGCTTTCTGTTCGTTCACCTTAGCAAGTTGCATCTATGTTTAGATTCAGCGAGATAGAAACACGTTTCTTCTAAAATCTGCGTTTGGATATTCCTGAGTGAATGGGAGTTTAGGGTGTAATGAGAAATATCTTGCTCTAAAACAAAAACAGAGCTATCTAGCAGAATGGTGGTCAAGCTGTACAATCAACTTACAGAGTTAAACTGATATGTGAATGTAGCAGTTTAGAAACCCTTTCTTTGGACATTCTAAAAACAGATATTCCCAGCTATATGCAGGCACATAAGAATTAGCGGTAAGGTCGCATCTAAACCACAGCAGAAACGTCTCTTTCAAACTGCTCTGCTGTGTGTTCGTTCACCTAAGAAGTTGCATCTATGTTTAGATTCAGCAAGTAAGAAACACGTTTCTTCTAAAAGGTTCCTTTGGATATTCCTGAGTGAATGGGAGTATAGGGTGTAATGAGAAATATTTGGCTCTGAACAAATTGGAGCTATCTAGCAGAATGATTGTCAAGGTGTATATTCAGCTTACACAGTTAAACAGATGTGTGAATGTAGCAGTTCAGAAACCGTTTCTTTGGTGAACCTAGAAAGAGATATTTCCAGCCATATACAGGCACGAAAGAATTAGCGGTAAGATCGTGTCTAAACCACAGGAGAAACATCTCTTTCAAACTGCTCTGCTGTGTGTTCGTTCAACTTAGGAACTTGCATCTATGTTTAGATTCAGCGAGTTAGAAACACGTTTCTTCTAAAAGCTGCGTTTGTGTACTCCTCAGTGAATGGGTGTATAGGGTGTAATGAGAAATATCTGTCTCTAAAACAAAAACGGAGCTATCTAGCAGAACGGTTGTCAAGGTGTATATTCAACCTACATAGGTAAACAGATGTGTGAATGTAGCAGTTCAGAAACCCTTTTTTTGGAGAATCTACAAAGAGATATTTCCAGTAGTATACACTCACATAAGAATTAGCGGTAAGATCGCGTCTAAACCAGAGGAGGAACGTCTCTTTCAAACTGCCCTCCTCTGTGTACGTTCAGCTTAGGAAGTTGCATCTATGGTCAGATTCAGCGACTTAGAAAGACGTTTCTTCTAAAAGCTGCATTTGGATATTCCTGAGGGAATGGGTCTATAGGGTGTAATGAGAAATATCTGGCTCTAAAAGAAAAACAGAGCTACCTAACACAATGGTTGTCAAGGTGTATATTCAACTTACACAGTTAAACAGATGTGTGAATGTAGCAGTTCAGAAACGCTTTCTTTTGAGAATGTAGAAAGAGATATTTCCAGCCATATAAAGTCAAATAAGAATTAGCGGTAAGATCGTGTCTAAACCACAGGAGAAACGTCTATTTCAAACTGCTCTGCTGTGTCTTCGTTCACCTTAGGAAGTTGCATCCATGTTTAGATTCAGCGAGTTAGAAACACGTTTCTTCTAAAAGCTGCGTTTGGGTATTCCTGAGTTAATGGGAGTATAGGGTGTAATGAGAAATATCTGTCTCTTAAAAAAAAAACGGAGCTATCATACAGAATGGCTGTCAAGGTGTATATTCAATTTACAGTGTTAAAGAGATGTGTGAATGTAGCAGTTCAGAAACATTTTCGTTGGAGAATCTAGAAAGAGATATTTACAGCCACAAAGAGGCACATGAGAATTAGCGGTAAGGGTCCAGGCGCGGAGGCTCAAGCCTGTAATCGTAGCACTTTGGGAGGCCGAGGCGGGTGGATCACGAGGTCAAGAGATCGAGACCATCCTGGTCTACATGGTGAAACCCTGCCTCTACTAAAATACAAAAATTAGCTGGGCGTGGTGGTGTTTGCCTGTAGTCCCAGCTACTCGAGAGGCTGAGGCAGGAGAATTGCCTGAACCCAGGAGGTGGACGTTGTGGTGAGCCAAGGTTGTGCAATTGCAATCCAGCCAGGGTAAAAAGAGCGAAACTCTGTCTCAAATAAAAAAATAAAATAAGAATTAGCACTAAGATCGCGTCTAAACCACAGGAGAAACGTCTCTTTCAAACTGCTCTGCTCTGTGTTCGTTCACCATAGGAAGTTGCATCTATATTTAGTTTCAGTGGTTAGAAACACGTTTCTTCCAAAAGCTGCATTTCGAGATTCCTGAGTGAATGGGAGTATAGGGTGACATGAAAAATATCTGGCTCTATAACAAAAACGGAGCAATCTAGCGGAATGATTGTCAATGTGTATATTCAACTTACAGAGTTAAAGAGACATGTGAATGTCACAGTTCAGAAACCCTTTCCTTGGAGAATCTAGGAAGAGATATTTTCAGCCATTTACAGGCACATAAGAATTAGCAGTAAGATCGCGTGTAAACCACAGGAGAAAAGTCTCTTTCAAACCGCTCTGCTGTGTGTCCGTTCACCTTAGGAAGTTGCATCTATGTTTAGATTCATCTAGTTAGAAACACGTATCTTCTAAAACCTGCGTATGGATATTCCTGAGTGAATGGAAGTATATGGTGTCATGAGAAATATCTGGCTCTAAAACAAACAGGGAGCTATCTAGCAGAATGATTGTCAAGGTGTATATTCAAGTTACACACTTAACAGATGTCTCAATGTAGCACTTCAGAAACCCTTTCTTTGGAGAATCTAGAAATAGTTATTTCGAGCCATATACAGGCACATAAGAATTAGCGGTAAGATCGCAACTAAACCACAGGAGAAACGTCTATTTCAAACTGCTCTGCTGTGTATTCGTTCACCTTAGGAAGTTGCATCTATGTTTAGATTCAGCGAGTTAGAAACACGTTTCTTCTAAAAGCTCCGTTTGGATATTCCTCAGTGAATGGAAGTATATGGTGTCATGAGAAATATATGGCTCTAAAAAAAAAAGGGAGCTATCTAGCGTAATGATTGTCAAGGTGTATATTCAGCTTACAGGGTTAAACATATGTGTGAATGTAGCAGTTCAGAACCCCTTTCTTTGGAGAATCTAGATAGATATATTTCCAGCCATATAGAGGCACATAAGAATTAGCGGTATGATCGCGTCTAAACCACAGGAGAAACGTCTGTTTCAAACTGCTCTGCTGTGTGTTCGTTCACCTTAGGAAGTTGCATCTATGTTTAGTTTCAGCGAGTTAGAAACAAGTTTCTTTCTAAATCTGCGTTTCGATATTCCTGAGTGAATAGGAGTATAGGGTGTCATGAGAGATATCTGGCTCTATAACAAAAATGGAGCTATCTAGTGGAATGACTGTCAAGGTGTATTTTCAACTTACAGAGTTAAAGAGATATTTGAATGTAGGAGTTCAGAAACCCTTTCTTTGGAGAATCTAGAACGAGATATTTGCAGCCATATTCAGGCACATAAGGTTTAGCGGTAAGATTGCATCTAAACCACAGGAGAAACGTCTCTTTCAAACTGCTCTGCTGTGTGTTCGCTCACCTTAGGAAGTTGCATCTATGTTTAGATTCAGGGGATAGAAACACGTTTCTTCTAAAAACTGCGCTTGGATATTCCTGAGAGAATGGGAGTATAGGGTGTAAAGAGAAATATCTTGCCCTAAAACGAAAACGGAGCTATCTAGCAGAATGAGTATCAAGGTGTATATTCAACTTACGAAGTTAAACAGATGTGTGAATGTAGCCGTTCAGAAACCCTTTCTTTTGAGAATCTAGAAAGAGATATTTCCAGCCATATACAGGCACATAAGAAATAGTGGTAAGATCGCGTCAAAACCACAGGAGAAACGTCTCTTTCAAAGTGCTGTGTTGTGTGTTCGTTCACCTTAGGAAGTTGCATCTATGTTTAGATTCAGCGAGTTAGAAACACATTTCTGCTAAAAGCTGCGTTTGGGTACTCCCGAGTGAATGGGAGTATAGGGAGTAATGAGAAATATCTGGCTCTAAAAGAAAGACGGAGCTATCTAGCGCAATGATTGTCAAGGTGTATATTCAACTTACAGAGTTAAACAGATGTGTGAATGTCGCAGTTCAGAAACCCTTTCCTTGGAGAATCTAGGAAGAGATATTTTCAGCCATTTACAGGCACATAAGAATTAGCAGTAAGATCACGTCTAAACCACAGGAGAAACGTCTCTTTCAAACTGCTCTGCTGTGTGTTCATTCGCCTTACGAAGTTGCATCTATGTTTAGTTTCAGCGAGTTAGAAACACGTTTCTTCCAAAATCTGCGTTTCGACATTCCTGAGTGAATAGGAGTGTAGGGTGTCATGAGAGATATCTGGCTCTATAACAAAAATGGAGCTATCTAGTGGAATGACTGTCAAGGTGTATTTTCAACTTACAGAGTTAAAGAGATATGTGAATGTAAGAGTTCAGAAACCCCTTCTTTGGAAAATCTAGAAAGAGATCGTTCCAGCCATATTCAGGAACATAAGGATTAGTGGTGAGATTGCATCTAAACCACAGGAGAAACGTCTCTTTCAAACTGCTCTGCTGTGTGTTCGCTCACCTTAGGAAGTTGCATCTATCTTTACATTCAGCGAGTTGTAAACACGTTTCTTCTAAAACGTGCGTTTGAATATTCCTGAGTGAAAGGGAGTAAAGTGTTAATGAGAAATATCTGGCTCTAAAACAAAAATGGAGCTATCTAGTAGAATGATTGTCAAAGTTTATATTCAACTTACAGAGGTAAACATGTGTGTTAATGTAGCAGTTCCGAAACCCTCTCTTTGGAGAATCTAGAAAGTGATATTTCCAGCCATATACAGGCACATAAGAATTAGCGGTAAGATTGCGCCTAAACCACAGGAGAAACGTCTCTTTCAAACTGCTCTGCTGTGAGTTCGTTCATCTTAGGAAATTGAATCTATGTTTACATTCAGCGAGTTAGAAACACGTTTCTTCTAAAAGCTGCGTTTGGACATTCCTGAGTGAATTGGAGTATTGGGTGTAATGAGAAATATCTGGCTCTAAAAAAAAAAAAAAACGGAACTATCTAGCAAAATGATTGTCAAGGTGTATATTCAACTTACAGCGTGAAACAGATGTATGAATGTAGCAGTTCAGAAACACTTTCTTTGGAGAATCTAGAAAGAGATCTTTCCAGCTCTATACATGCACTAAGAATTAGTGGTAACATTGCGTCTAAACCACAGGAGAAACGTGTCTTTCAAACTGCTCTGCTGTGAGTTCGTTCATGTTAGGCAATTGAACCTATGTTTACATTCAGCAAGTTAGAAACACGTTTCTTCTAAAAACTGTGTTTGGATATTCCTGAGTGAATGGGAGTATAGTGTGTCATGAGACATATCTGGCTCTAAAACTAAAAATGAGCTATCTAGAGGAATGATTGTCAAGGTGTATATTCAACCTACAGAGATAAACGGATGTGTGAATGTATCAGTTCAGAAACCCTTTCTTTACAGAATCTAGAAAGAGAGATTTCCAGCAATATACAGGCATATAAAAATTATCGGCAAGATCGCGTCAAAACCACAGGAGAAACGTCTCTTTGAAAGTGCTCTGTTGTGTGTTCATTCACCTTAGGAAGTTGCATCTATGTTTAGATTCAGCGAGTTAGAAGCACATTTTTGCTAAAAGCTGCGTTTGGATATTCCTGAGTGAAAGGGAGTATAGGATGTAATGAGAAATATCTGCCTCTAAAAAAAAAAAGGAACTATCTAGCAGCATGATTTTCAAGGTGTATATTCAACCTACAGAGTTAAACAGATGTGTGATTGCCGCAGTTCAGAAACCCTTTCTTTGGAGAATCTAAGAAGAGATATTTTCAGCCATTTACAGGCACATAAGAATTAGCGGTAAGATCGCATCTAAACCACAGGAGAAACATCTGTTTCAAACTGCTCTGCTGTGTTTTCGTTCACCTTAGGAAGTTGCATTTATGTTTAGATTCAGCGAGTTAGAAACACGTTTCTTCTAAAAGGTGCATTTCGACATTCCTGAGTGAATGGGAGTATAGGGTGTCATGAGAAATATCTGGCTCTATTACAAAATGGAGCTCTCTAGCGGAATGATTCTCAAGGTGTATATTCAGCTTACAGAGTTAAAGAGATATGTGAATGTAGCAGTTCAGAAACCGTTTCTTTGGAGAATCTAGAAAGAGATATTTCCAGCCATATACAGGCACATAAGAATAGCGGTAAGATCACATCTGAACCACAGGAGAAACGTCTCTTTCTAACTGCTCTGCTGTGTCTTCGTTCAACTTAGGAAGTTGATTCTATGTTTAGATTCAGCAAGTTAGAAACACGTTTCTTCTACAAGCTGTGTTTGGATATTCCTGTGTGAAAGAGAGTATAGGGTGTAATGAGAAATATCTGGCTCTAAAGCAATCTAGAGCTATCTAGCAGAATGATTGTCAAGGAGTATATTCAACTTTCAGAGTTAAACAGATGTGTGAATGTAGCAGTTCAGAAACCATTTCTTTGGAGAATCTAGAATGAGATATTTCCAGCCAGATACAGGCACATAAGGATTAGCGGTAAGATTGCATCTCAACCCCAGGGGAAAGGTCTTTTTTCTGTTACTAAGAACACGAATGATACCGAGCTCGGATTTATAATTTGGAGGCAGGTTCGTGAGAACAAATCACCAAGCCGAGAGTAACAATGTAAAAGAAGAGGATTTTATTTACAAGTCGAGAGTAATAAGGTGAAAGAAGAGGGTTTTATTTACAAAAGGGACATACCCAGAGACCGTCCGTCTGGACACTCAACACCGGCGTTATAGCAGCACGGGTAAAACGCAAGTCACAGCTCTCAGCAATCTCTCTCCCTCTCTTCACTGTTTCTTGGGTTTTTGTCTGTTTTTATATGTTGTAGTTCAACTTAGGTCACTAAGTAAGCACCAGCTGCTCTTTGTCTTGTCTCTTATGAATATTACCATTATGTAACAGCAATCCTTGGCTCTGTTTACTGTTCTCGAAGAGACGGGAATTGGCCAGATTCCTGGCTCCTCGGAAATAAGCCAGGGTCATCATGATCTCGTAATACTCTGGGCTTACTGCCAAAGAAATGATAACTTTAGTTCCCAAGGTCCAAGAAACTCAGAGCAAACACTGGGCATGACTTTTCTTATATTAACCCTACAATTCGGCCCCTAGGCATGACCAGGGTTTGTATACACAAAGCGCTGTGATATAAATGCAGCATATACATAGTGCATTTTTCGATATAGCCATAGATTACAGCAGCAAGTTACACAACCAAAAAGTATCCATAAGAAGACAAGTATATATAAAGGAAGAAAACTATATGTTACATTAGAGTGGCTAAACAACCAATCCCACCAGTTATGATTTGAATCTGTAGCAATAGCATGTGAATATGATTGTAATTTATTGGCTATACTGGTGGTTAGTAATCGATGTTGAGCCAATTGGCGTTCAGTTTGCTGCAGATATGTATGTAATTGTGTACTTTGTGCTAAAATTTTTGATAAATTTACATATATTTCAACTTTTGGCATAGGCAATTGTAATGGTAGCCAAGTGTAGTTTTGCATTTGGTATATTGGGGTTAAATAGAGTGTATCATTAAACCATGGCAGCAGACTGACATTATATAAACATTCTGAAAAAGGGGACTCTATTCCCAAGAAATGTGTGGTCACTGTTTGGGCAGTAGCTATACAAATATCTTGAGATCCTATTTCATATATAACCAAATAATTTGATACAGGCAGTAATGTAAAAGTACAATGATTAACAGAAAAATGTAATAAACATGGTTCCATTTGTTGTTGAATACCATTACATACAGTTCCATTATGGGTTTTCATACAGTCATCTAAATTATAAGCAACATTTTGTTCACTAATATAAGATCCTTGAAACTCCAGTTGTAAATAATATGAGTTTTGAATAATAGGTAATACATGATAGGGGCATAAAATAGTTGTTTTGCTTGGTTTATAGTAAGTTATTATTCCCCAGGAATATGTTGGAACACAAGAAAAAGGATTATTTGTGGATAGCCACGCCCATGATGGAACCAAAGATTGCCACATTACTTGTCCAGACATTAGTTCCCTTTGTGCATGTTCAATTTGTATTACCGTATATAAATATTGTAGGGAGCACTTAGTCCACTTAAAAAGTGCTGATATGTTCTTATCTATTTGATATTGATTTACTCTAGTATCATTAAATATATATAACAGCAGTTTTTGATAATTGATTTGTTGTTGGTGCGCTTTAATACTAGTAGGCAACCATTGGGCATTAATACTAGTAGCCATTGCAGTATCTTGTCGTACCTTTTTTAACTTATATGCCAAAGAATCTAAATCAAAACTATTTGCTACTCCTATTCCCATTCTGGCCCCTCCTAATAAAGTGTCATACCATGCTCTCTTTTTTCGGGCACAAGGGGATAAAGGAGGGAAACTTATATTCATAACAATATGGTAAGTTTGTGCTAATAAAGAAACATTAGTGCATGCATGGCATAAGCGCACCAGTGTTGGGTGAGTAATATTAGGTGTAGTTTTACTTATGATATGCATATAGTCTCCCCAATCAGATCTATTACTAATTTCACTACTATTATGACAAAACAGATAAGTACTTGTATCATAAGACAGATAGCTTTCTGATGTATTACATGTGTGCACATAATTTTGTAAATGTTGTTGGTAATCTTCATTAGTCATATACATAACATGCTGTAAGTCTGCTTGACAACTGGAAATATTGACAGCAGAAGATATAGTAATGTTTACAGGTCCAGTACTATGCAGGACACGTCTTACTCGACCAGTGCCCTTCCAGGTTGTGACATTTGTACCTTGAATGGTGAAATTCATAAAATAGCAGATGTTATTAGGGGGGCATGTATAATTATCTTGCTTCCGCGGTGCTGATGAATTTTTCCATCCCCATCGCAGTATTATCTCCGATGTATTGGATGTAATTTCAAATGTAGGACTTAGGAAGTTTCTAGCAGTTAGTGTCCATCCATGAATAATAGGAATTAGTCATATTCCGATGCCAAGGCCTGTATACAGATACTGTACATAGCCTTTGACCCTGAATGTCCCATATGTTCGTGAACCCATCGGGCACATTCTAAATCTTCAGCTTCTTGAGTGCTAGTATATACTTTAGTTAATTCATCCGCCTTTTTGTTATATAGTTTTTCAACAGAATCCAGTGCTGTGTGGGCATCTACATGGAAAACAGAGACATTAGTACATTGCAACACAATCCAGATGTTTTGCCATATTTCAGCTCCCCATGAAAGTTTATCTCTTATTTTCCACCCATGTTGTTGCCACTGTTCTATCCAAGTAAGCAGTCCCATATATACTGCCCAAGAATCAGTAAAAATATGACATTGTGTTCCATATTCCTTTTCTTTTTTTTCCCATTTATTTATTTTATTGCATTTTAGGTTTTGGGGTACATGTGAAGAACCTGCAAAATTGTTGCATAGGAACACATGTGACAGTGTGATTTACTACCTTCCTCCCCATCACCTACATCTGGCATTTCTCCCCTTGCTATCTCTCCCCAGCTTCCCACCCCCCACCCACCCTCCCCTATTTCCCCCCAACTGACCCCAGTGTGTAGTGCTCCCCTTCCAGTGTCCATGTGTTCTCATTGTTCAACACCCGCCTATGAGTGAGAGCATGCGGTATTTGATCATCTGCTCATCTGTCAGTTTTCTGAGAATGATGGTTTCCAGGTTCATCCATGTCCCAACAAAGGACCCAAACTCATCGTTTTTGATGGCTGCATAATATTCCATGCTGTATATGTGCCACATTTTCCCTATCCAGTCTATTGTCGATGGGCATTTGGGTTGTTTCCGTCTTTGCTATTGTAAACAGTGCTGCAATGAACATTCGTGTGCACGTGTCCTTATAGAAGAACGATTTGCAATCCTTTGGATATATTCCCAGTAATGGGATTGCTGGGTCAAATGGAATTTCTATGTCTAGGTCCTTGAGGAATCGCAACACTGTCTTCCACAATGGTTGAACTAATCTAGACTCCCAACAACAGTGTAAAAGTGTTCCTATTTCTCCACATCCTCTCCAGCATTTGTTGCCTCCTGATTTTTTAATGATCGCCATTCTGACTGGCGTGAGAAGGTATCTCAATGTAGTTTTGATTTGCATTTCTCTGATGCCCAGTGATGATGAGCATTTTTTCATATGTTTTTGACCTCACGTATGTCTTCTTTTGTAAAGTGTCTGTTCATATCCTTTGCCCAATTTTGAATGGGCTTGTTGGATTTTTCTTGTAAATCTGTTTTAGTTCTTTTAAATTCTGGATATCAGCCCTTTGTCAGATGGGTAAACTGCAAAAATTTTTTCCCATTCTGTTGGTTGGCGATTCACTCTAATGATTGTTTCTTTTGCTGTGCAGAAGCTGTGGAGTTTGATTAGGTCCCATTTGTCTATTTTGGCTTTTGTTGTCAATGCTTTTGGTGTTTTGGTCATGAAGTCATTGCCTACACCTATGGACTGAATGGTTTTGCCTGGATTTTCTTCTAGGGTTTTTATGGTGTTAGGTCTTATGTTTAAGTCTTTAATCCATCTGGAGTTATTTGTAGTGCAAGGTGTCAGGAAGGGGTCCAGTTTCTGCTTTCTGCACATGGCTAGCCAGCTTTCCCAACACCATTTATTGAACAGGGAATCCTTTCCCCATTGCGTGTTTTTGTCTGGTTTGTCAAAATCAGATGGTTGTAGATATGTTGTGTTGCCTCCAAGAACTCTGTTCTGATCCATTGGTCTATATCTTTGTTTCGGTACCAGTACCATGCTGTTTTGATTACTGTAGGCTTGTCGTATAGTTTGAAGTCTGGTAGTGTGATTCCCCCCGCTTTGTTCTTTTTGCTTAGAATTGACTTGGCTATGCGGGCTCTCTTTTGGTTCCATATGAAGTTTCAGGTGGTTTTTTCCAGTTCTGCGAAGAAGGTCATTGGTAGCTTGATGGGGATACCACTGAATCTGTAAATTACTTTGGGCAGTATGGCCATTTTCACGATATTGATTCTTCCTAACCATGAACATGGAATATTTCTCCATCTGTTTGTGTCCTCTCTTATTTCGTTTATCAGTGGCTTGTAGTTCTCCTTGAAGAGGTCCTTTACCTTCCTTGTTAGTTGTATTCCTAGGTATTTTATTCTCTTTGTGGCAATTGTGAATGGAAGTTTGTTCTTGATTTGGCTCTCTTTATGTCTGTTATTGGTGTATAGGAATGCATGTGATTTTTGCACATTGATTTTGTATTCTGAGACTTTGCTGAACTTGCTTATCAGTTTCAGGAGGTTTGGGGCTGAGACAATGGGGTCTTCTAGATATACAGTCATGTCGTCTGCAAATAGAGACAATTTGACTTCCTCCTTTCATATTTGATTGCCCTGTAGTTCTTTTTCTTGCCTGATTGCTCTGGCTAGACCTTCCAATACTATATTGAATAGCAGTGGTGAGAGCGGGCATCCTTGTCTGGTGCCACATTTCAAGGGGAATGCTTCCAGTTTTTGCCTATTCAGTATGATATTGGCTGTTGGTTTGTCATACATAGCTTTTATTATTTTGAGATACGTTCCATGGATACCTAGCTTATTGAGGGTTTTTAACATAAAGGGCTGTTGAATTTTGTCAAAGGCCTTCTCTGCATCAATTGAGATAATCATGTGGTTTTTGTCTTTGGTTCTGTTTATGTGGTCAATCACGTTTATAGACTTGCGCATGTTGAACCAGCCTTGCATCTCCGGGATGAAGCCTACTTGATCATGGTGGATAAGCTTTTTGATGTGCTGTTGCAATCGGCTTGTCAGTATTTTATTGAAGATTTTTGCATCTATGTTCATCATGGATATTGGCCTGAAGTTTTCTTTTCTTGTTGAGTCTCTGCCGGGTTTTGGAATGAGGATGATGTTGGTCTCATAAAATGATTTGGGAAGAATTCCCTCTTTTTGTATTGTTTGGAATAGTTTCAGAAGGAATGGTACCAGCTCCTCTTTGTATGTCTGGTAGCATTCAGCTGTGAACCCATCTGGACCTGGGCTTTTTCTGTGTCGTAAGCTCTTAATTCCTGCCTCAACTTCAGACCTTGTTATGGGTCGGTTCAGGGTTTCGGCTTCTTCCTGGTTTAGGCATGACAGGAGGCAAGTGTACAGGAATTTATCCATTTCTTCCAGGTTTATTGTGTTGTGTGCATAGTGTTGTTTGTAATAGTCTCTGATGATGGTTTGAATTTGTGTGGAATCTGTGATGATATCCCCTTTATCGTTTTTTAGTGCATCAATTTGGATATTCTCTCTTTTCTTTTTTATTAATCTGCCTAGTGGTCTATTTTGTTGATCTTTTCAAAAAACCAGCTCCTGGATTTATTGATTTTTTGAAGGGTTTTTTGTGTCTCTATCTCCTTCAGTTCTGCTCTGATCTTAGCTATTTCTTGTCTTCTGCTAGACTTTGAGTTTTTTTGATCTTGTTCTTCTAACTCTTTCAGTTTTGACTATAGGGTGTCAATTTTTGATATCTCCTTCCTTCTCATGTGGGCACTTATTGCTATATATTTTAATGTCGAAACTGCTTTAAATGTGTGCCAGAGATTCTGGTATGTTGTGTCTTCATTCTCGTTGGTTTCGAAGATCATCTTTATTTCTGTCTTCATTTCATTGTTTATCCCGACAATTTTCCAGAGCAAGTTGTTCAGTTTCCATGAAGCTGTGCGGTTCTGGGTTAGTTTTTGAATTCTGAGTTCTAACTTGATTGCACTGTGGTCTGAGAGACTGTTTGTTACGATTTCTGTTCTTCTGCATTTGCTGAGGAGTGATTTACTCCCAATTATGTGGTCAATTTTAGAGTAGGTGTGATGTGGTGCTGAGAAGAATGTATATTCTGTGGATTTGGGGTGGAGAGTTCTGTAAATGTCTATTAGGTTTGCTTGGTCCAGGTCTGAGTTCAAGTACTGGATATCCTTGTTAATTTTCTGTCTGGTTCATCTGTCTAATATTGACAATGGGGTGTTAAAGTCTCCCACTATTATTGTGTGGGAGTCTAAGTCTCTCTGTAAGTCATTAAGAATTTGCCTTATGTATCTGGGTGCTCCTGTATTGGGTGCGTATATATTTAGGACCGTTAGCTCTTCTTGTTGCACTGATCGTTTTACCATTATGTAATGTCCTTCTTTGTCTGTTTTGATCTTTGTTGCTTTAAAGTCTAATTTATCAGAGATGAGAATTGCAACTCCTGCTTTTTTTTTGCTCTCCATTTGCTTGGTATATTTTCCTCCATCCTTTATTTTGAGCCTTTGTCTATCCTTGCATGTGAGATGGGTTTCCTGGATACAGCACACCGATGGGTTTTGTCTTTTTATCCAATTTGCCAGTCTGTGTCTTTTGATTGAGGCATTTTGTCCATTTACATTAAGGTTAATATTGTTATGTGTGAAATTGATACTGCCATTTTGGTGCTAGCTGGTTGTTTTGCCCTTTAGTTGAGCTGGTACTTGTTGTTCCTTTATATGTGTAGAGCCTCTTTCAGGAGCTCTTGAAGAGCTGGCCTGGTAGTGATGAAATCTCTGAGTACTTGCATGTTCCCAAAAGATTTTATTTTCCCTTCACTTATGAAGCTTAGTTTGGCTGGATAGGAGATTCTGGGTTGAAAGTTATTTTCTTTAAGGATGTTGAATATTCGCCCCCATTCTCTTCTGGCTTCTAGGGTTTCTGCTGAGAGATCTGCTGTGAGTCTGTTGGGCTTCCCTTTATGGGTAACCCGACCTTTCTCTCTGGCTGCCCTTAGTATTTTCTCCTTCATTTCGACCCTGGTGAATCTGACGATTATGTGCCTTGGGGTTGCTCTTCTTGACGAATATCTTTGTGGTGTTCTCTGTATTTCCTGGACTTGAATGTTTGCCTGCCTTGCTAGGTTGGGCAAGTTTTCCTGGATAATATCCAGAAGAGTATTTTGCAGCTTGGATTCATTCTCTTCGTCGCATTCAGGTACGCCTATCAAACGTAGATTAGGTCTTTTCACATAGTCCCACATTTCTTGGA
>NW_022437213.1:200287-244567 GCF_009761245.1 Sapajus apella
GCATGTTCTCACTCATAGGCGGGTGTTGAACAATGAGAACACATGGACACAGGGAGGGGAGCACTACACACTGGGGTCAGTTGGGGGGAAATAGGGGAGGGATGGTGGGGGGTGGGAAGCTGGGGAGAGATAGCAAGGGGAGAAATGCCAGATGTAGGTGATGGGGAGGAAGTCAGCGAATCACACTGCCACGTGTGTTCCTATGCAACAATTTTGCATGTTCTTCACATGTACCCCAAAACCTAAAATGCAATAAAATAAATAAATAGGAAAAAAAAAAGAATTAGCAGTAAGACTGCGTTTTAAACACAAGAGAAACGTATATTTCAAACTGCTCTGCTTTTTTCGTTCACCTTAGGAAGTTCCAGCTATGTTTAGATTCAGCGAGTTAGAAACATGTTTCTTCTAAATGCGACATTTGGATATTCCAGAGTGAATGGGAGTATAGACCATAATGAGAAATATCTTGGTATTAAACAAAAATGGAGCTATCTGGCATGATGATTGTCAAGCTGTACAATCAACTTACAGAAGTAAACTGATGTGTGTTTGCAGCAGTTCAGAAATCTTTTCTTTGCAGAATCTAGAAACAGATATTTCCAGCCATATACGGGTATGTAAGAATTAGCAGTAAGACTGCGTTTAAAACACAGGAGAAACGCATATTTCAAACTGCTGTGCTTTGTGTTCGTTGTCCTTAGGATGTTGCATCTATTTTTTCGATTCCACGAGTTAGAAACACGTTTCTTCTCAAAGCTGCGTTTGGATATTCCAGAGTGAATGGGAGGATAGGTTGTAGTGAGAAATATCTTGTTCTAAAACAAAAACGGAACTATCTAGCACAATGGTTGTCAAACTGTACAATCAACTTTCAGAGTTAAACTGATGTGTGTGTGCAGCAGTTCAGAAACGCTTTCTTTGGAGAATCTAGAAACAGATATTTCCAGCCATATACAGGCATATAAGAATTAGCAGTAAGACTGCGTGTAGGCTAAAGGAGGATCCAAGGTGGCCGTTTAGGAACAGCTCAGGATTGCAGCTCCCAGTGAAGGTGCAGAGGGTGAGTTGACGCTGGATTTTTATTGCCCACAGACTTTGAAATTCCCAGGCAAAGGAGCTTCATGGTTGCCAGCACGGCTGTTTCAGCCAGCGCAGCTCTGCCGACTGGCGTCACTGCTTTGTCCCAAGGGGATGGTTTTTGGCGCCCCGGAGCAGCGGTTCTCCATACAAAATACACCGGTCCAGGTGCCCTTTTGGCTGGTGATTGGAGCCACGGGAAGTCGTCCATTCATCTGTTTAAAAAGGGAACTGTGCAGAGAACCAGGACAGTAGATTCCAGGGCAAAAAAAAAAAAAAAAGCACCACAAACCTCAGTGCCGCTGTTTAAGCCAGCGCAGTGAGTGGCCACAGGGGAAAACAAAGAGACCCCAGCGCCTCTTCAACAGGCGACTGGAATACAAACTTAAATAAGGCTCTGAAGCAGGGAGCTGGGCGATCAGGATCGGCTGGTCCCACCCCCAAAAAGAACAGCACCCAGAACCTCTGGATTGACACTTTCACAGCAAGCGCAGCTGAACCCGGGACGGTCCAGCTCTGTGGCGGAGGGGCGTCTGCCATTACCGAGGCAGCCCGCCAGGACAGAGGTAGTTGGCCAATGATGAGGCAGCCCGCCATTGCCAAGGCCACCCGCCATTGCTGAGGCAGCCCGCCGTTGTCAAGGCAACCAGCCACAGCAGAAAGACTCTGCCTCAGCAGAGGCAGGCCACCATCACCAAAGCAGTTCTAAGGACACCCATATAAACACGACTGCAGGGAAGTTCACTCGGCAGCGGGGCAGAGCCCACAGCAGCTCAGCAAAGCCACTATAGACCGACAGTGACTAGGTTGCCTCTTTGCTGGGCAAGGCGGCACTAAAGGAAAAAAAAAAAAAAAAAGAAGGCAGCAGTATAACGGAAAGTCATAAATAAAGCCCTAAATACCTGGGACAGAGCACCTGGGAACAAAAAGCTGTTTATGAGTTCTGCTGCAGCAGACCTAAACGTACCTGACCAGCAGCTCTGAATGAACAACAACAGAGCTCACAGCTCACCACTTGAACTCCTGTAAAGAAGAGACCGTCTCCTCAAGCAGCTCCCTGACCCCTATATATCCAAAGAGACACCTCATAAAAGAGAGATCAGATTGACACTAGGCGGGTATCCTTCTGGCACAAAGATAGCAGAAGAAGAAAACTGGTGACAACCCTTACTGTTCAGCAGCTGCTGCAGGTGAACCCCAGGCAAGCAGGGCCTGGAGTGAACCTCAGCAGACCTACAGCAGAGGGGCCAGACTGTCAGAAGGAAAACCAAGAAACAGAAATAACCTCATCATCAACAAACAGAACGTCATTCTGAAAGATTTGAGACTCAATCTGAAAGACAGCAACTACAAAGTCGACAGGTGGCTAAATCCTAAAAGATGGGAAGAAACCAGCGCAAAAGGGAAGAAAACACCCGAAACCAGAACACCTCTCCTCCCATGAGGGATCACAACTCCTCACCAGCAAGGGAACAAGGTTGGAGGGAGAACAAGTGTGATGAAATGACAGAAACAGACTTCAGAAGGTGGGTAGTAAGAAACTTCTGTGAACTTAAAGAACATGTTCTAATCCAATGCAAAGAAACTAAGAACTTTGAAAAAAGATTTGACGAAATGCTAATGAGAATGGACAAAATAGAAAGGAATATAAGTGAATTGATGGAGCTGAAAAATGCAACACGAGAACTTCGTGAGGCATGCACATGTATCAACAGCCGAATTGACCAAGCAGAAGAAAGGATACCAGAGGTCGAAGATCAACTCAATGAAATAAAACGGGAAGGCAAGACTGGAGAAAAAAGGGTAAAAAGGAATGAACAAAGTCTACAAGAAATGTGGGACTATGTGAAAAGACCTAATCTACATTAGATAGGCGTACCCGAATGCGATAAAGAGAAAGAATCCAAGCTGGAAAATACTCTTCAGGATATTATCCAGGAAAAATTCCCCAACCTAGCAAGGCAGGCAAACATTCAAGGCCAGGAAATACAGAGAACATCACAAAGATATTCGTCAAGAAGAGCAACCCCAAGGCACATAATCATCAGATTCACCAGGGTTGAAATGATGGAGAAAATACTAAGGGCAGCCAGAGACAAAGGTTGGGTTACCCACAAATGGAAGACCATCAGACTCACAGTAGATCTCTCAGCAGAAACCCTACAAGCCAGGAGAGAGTGGGGGCCAATATTCAACATCCTTAAATAAAAGAACTTTCAACCCAGAATCTCCTATCCAGCCAAACTAAGCTTCATAAGTGAAGGAAAAATAAAATCCTTTGGGAACATGCAAGTACTCAGAGATTTTGTCACCACCAGGCCAGCTCTACGAGAGCTCCTGAAAGAGGCTCTACACATATAAAGGAACAACAAGTACTAGCTCAACTAAAGGGCAAAACAGCCAGCTAGCACCAAAATGGCAACACCAAATTCACACATAACAATATTAACCCTAAATGTAAATGGACTAAATGCCCCAATCAAAAGACACAGACTGGCAAATTGGATAAAATGACAAAACCCATCGGTGTGCTGTATCCAGGAAACCCATCTCACATGCAAGGATACACAATGGCTCAAAATAAAGGGATGGAGGAAGATTTACCAACAAATGGAGAGCAAAAAAAAGCAGGAGTTGCAATTCTCATCTCGGATAAATTAGACTTTAAAGCAGCAAAGATCATAAGAGACAAAGAGGGACATCACATAATGGTAAAAGGATCAATGCAACAAGAGGAGCTAACGATCCTAAATATACACGCACCCAATACAGGAGCCCCCAGATACACAAGGCAAGTTCTTAATGACTTACAAAGTGACTTAGACTCCCACACAATAATAGTGGGAGACTTTAACACCCCATTGTCAACATTAGACAGATCAACCAGGCAGAAAATTAACAAGGATTTCCAGGACTTGAACTCAGACCTGGACCAAGCAAACCTAATAGACATTTACAGAACTCTCCACCCCAAATCCACAGAATATACATTCTTCTCAGCACTACATCACACGTACCCTAAAATTGACCACATATTTGGGAGTAAATCACTCCTCAGCAAATGCAAAAGAACGGAAATCGTAACAAACAGTCTCTCAGACCACAGTGCTATCAAGTTAGAACTCAGAATTCAAAAACTAACCCAGAACCGCACAGCTTCATGGAAACTGAACAACTTGCTCCTGAATGTTGAATGGATAAACAATGAAATGAAGACAGAAATAAAGATTTTCTTAGAAACCAATGAGAATGAAGACACAATATACCAGAATCTCTGAGACACTTTTAAAGCAGTCTCTAGAGGAAAATACATAGCAATAAGTGCCCACATGAGAAGCAAGGAGAGATCAAAAATTGACACCCTATTTTCAAAACTGAAAGAGCTAGAGGAGCAAGATAAAAAAATCAGAGTCTAGCAGAAGACAAGAAATAGCTAAGATCAGAGCAGAACTGAAGGAGATAGAGACACAAAAAAAACTTCAAAACATCAATAAATCCAGGAGCTGGTTTTTTGAAAAGATCAACAAAAGAGACAGACAACTAGCCAGATTAATAAAAAAGAAAGGAGAGAATAACCAAATTGATGCAATAAAAAACGATAAAACGGATATCACCACAGATTCCACAGAAATTGAAACCATCATCAGAGAGTATTACAAACAACTCTATGCACACAAACTAATAAACCTGGAAGAAGTGGATAAATTCCTGGAAACTTGCCTCCTCCCAAGCCTAAACCAGGAAGAAGCCAAAACCCTGAACAGACCCATAACAAGGTCTGAAGTTGAGGCAGCAATTAAGAGCTTACCACCCAAAAAAAGACCAGGACCAGATGGGTTCACAGAAGAATTCTACCAGACATACAAGGAGGAGCTGGTACCATTCCTTCTGAAACTATTCCAAACAATACAAAAAGAGGGAATTCTTCCCAAATCATTTTATGACACTGACATCATCCTGATTCCAAAACCCGGCAGAGACTCAACAGGAAAAGAAAACTTCAGGCCAATATCCGTGATGAACATAGATGCAAAAATCTTCAATAAAATACTGACAAGCCGATTGCAACAGCACATCAAAAAGCTTATCCACCATGATCAAGTAGGCTTCATCCCGGGGATGCAACGCTGGTTCAACGTACACAAGTCTATAAACGTAATTCACCACATAAACAGAACCAAAGACAAAAACCACATGATTATCTCGATTGATGCAGAGAAGGCCTTTGACAAAATTCAACAGCCTTTTATGCTAAAAATCCTCAATAAACTAGGAATTGATGGAACATATCACAAAATAATAAAAAGATATTCATGAGAAACCAACAACCAATATCATACTGAGTGGGCACAAACAGGAAACATTCCCTTGAAATGTGGCAGAAGACAAGGATGCACTCTCTCACCAATGCTATTCAATATAGTATAAGAAGTTCTAGCCAGAGCAATCAGTCAAGAAAAAGTAATAAAGAGCATTCAAATAGGAAAGGAGGAAGTCAAATTGTCTCCATTTGCAGACGACATGATTGTTTATCTAAAGGACACCATCGTCTCAGCCCGAAATCTCCTGAAACTGATAAGCAAGTTCAGCAAAGTCTCAGGATACAAAATCAATGTGCAAAAATCACATTCATTCCTATACACCAGCAACAGACTTAAAGAGAGCCAAATCAAGAACAAACTTCCATTCACAATTGCCACAAAGAGAATAAAATAACTAGGAATACAACTAACAAGGAATGTAAAGGACCTCTTCAAGGAGAACTACAAGCCACTGCTCAACGAAATCATAGAGGACACAAACAGATGGGCAAACATTCCATATTCAGGGGTTAGGAAGAAACAATATCGTGAAAATGGCCATACTGCCCAAAGTAATTTACAGATTCAGTGCTATCCCCATCAAGCTACCAATGACCTTCTTCGCAGAACTGGAAAAAAAAAACCATAAACTTCATATGGAATCAAAAGTGTGTCTGCATAGCCAAGTGAATTCTAAGAAAGAAGAACAAAGCCGGGGGAATCACACTACCAGACTTCAAACTATACTACGAGGCTACAGTAATCAAAACAGCATGGTACTGGTACCAAAACAGAGATATAGACCAATGGAACAGAACAGAGGTCTCGGAGGCAACACAACATATCTACAACCATCTGACCTTTGACAAACCAGACAAAAACAAGCAATGGGGAAAGGATTCCCTGTTCAATAAATGGTGTTGGGAAAGCTGGCTAGCCATGTGCAGAAAGCAGAACCTGGACCCCTTCCTGACACCTCACACTAAAATTAACTCCAGATGGATTAAAGACTTAAACATAAGACCTAACACCATAAAAACCCTAGAAGAAAATCTAGGCAAAAGCATTCAGGACATAGGTGCAATCAAGGTCTTCATGACCAACACCAAAAGCATTGACAACAAAAGCCAAAATAGACAAATGGGACCTAATCAAACTCCACAGCTTCTGCACAGCAAAGGAAACAATCATTAGAGTGAATCAGGAACCAACAGAATGGGAAAAAATTTTTGCAGTTTACCCATCTGACAAAGGGCTGATATCCAGAATTTACAAAGAACTAAAACAGATTTACAAGAAGAAAACTAACAAGCCCATTCAAAAGTGGGCAAAGGATATGAACAGACACTTTACAAAAAAAGACATACGTGACGCCAACAAACATATGAAAAAATGCTCATCATCACTGGGCATCAGAGAAATGCAAATCAAAACAACATTGAGATACCATCTCACGCCAGTTAGAATGGCGATTATTAAAAAATCTGGAGACAACAGATGCTGGAGAGGATGTGGAGAAACAGGAACACTTTTACACCGTTGGTGGGAGTGTAAATTGGTTCAACCATTGTGGAAGACAGTGTGGCGATTCCTCAAGGACCTAGAAATAGAAATTCCATTTGACCCAGCAATCCCATTACTGGGTATATATCCAAAGGATTACAAATTGTCCTACTATAAGGACACGTGCACACGTATATTCATTGCAGCACTGTTTACAATACCAAAGACCTGGAACCAATGCAAATGTCCATCGACGATAGACTGGATAGGAAAAACGTGGCACATATACACCATGGAATATTATGCAGCCATAAAAAACGATGAGTTTGGGTCCTTCGTGGGGACATGGATGAATCTGAAAACCATCATTCTCAGCAAACTGACAGAAGAGCAGAGGATCAAACACCGCATGTTCTCACTCATAGGCGGGTGTTGAACAATAAGAATTCATGGACACAGGGAGGGGAGCACTACACACTGGGGTCAGTTGGGGGGAAATAGAGGATTGACGGTTGGGGGAGGGGAGCTGGGGATAGATAGCAAGGAGAGAAATGCCAGATGTAGGTGATGGGAAGGAGGGTAGCAAATCACACTGCAACGTGTGTACCTATGCAACAATTTTGCACGTTCTCCACATGTACTGCAAAACATGAAATGCAATAAGATAAACAAATGGGAAAAAAAAGACTGCGTGTAAAACACAGGAGAAACGAATATTTCAAACTGCTCTGCTTTGTGTTCATTCACCTTACGAAGTTGCATCCATGGTTAGATTCAGAGTTAGAAACACGTTTCTTCTAAAAGCTGCGTTTGGATATTCCAGAGTGAATGGGAGTATAGGCTGTAATGAGAAATACCTGACTCTAAAACAAAAACGGAGTTATCTAGCAGAATGGTTGTGCAGGCGTACAATCAACTTTCAGAGTTAAACTGATGTGTGTGTGCAGCAGTTCAGAAACGCTTTCTTTGGAGAATCTAGAAATGGATATTTCCAGTCATATACAGTCATATAAGAATTAGTAGTAAGACTGCGTGTAAAACACAGGGGAAATGAATATTTCACACTGCTCTGCTTGGTGTTCGTTCACCTTAGGAAGTTGCATCCATGGTTACATTCAGCGAGTTAGAAACGCGATTCTTTTAAAATCTACGTTTGGATATTCCAGAGTGAATGGGAGTGTAGGCTGTAATGAGAAATATCTGGATCTAAAACAAAAATGGAGCCATCTAGCAGAATGGTTGTCAAGGCCTAAAATCAACTTTCAGAGTTAAACTGATGTGTGTGTGCAGCAGTTCAGAAACGCTTTCTTTGCAGAATCTAGAAAGAAATATTTCCAGCCATATACAGGCATATAAGCTTTAGCGGTATGATCACGTCTAAACCACAGGAGAAAAGTCTCTTTCAAACTGCTCTGCTGTGTGTTCGTTCACCTTAGGAATTTGCATCTATGTTTCAATTCAGCGACTTAAAAACACGTTTCTTCTAAAAGCTGCGTTTGGATATTCCTGAGTGAATGGGAGTTTAGGTTGTAATGAGAAATATTTGGCTCTAAAACAACAACGAAGCTATCTAGGAGAATGATTGTCAAGGTGGATATTCAACTTACAGAGTTAAAGAGATGTGTCAATGTAGAGGTTCAGAAATCCTTTCTTTGGAGATTCTAGAAAGAGATATTTCCAGCCATATACAGGCACATAAGAATTAACGGTAAGATCACGTCTAACCCACAGGAGAAACGTCTCATTAAAATTGCTCTGCTGTGTGTTTGGTCACCTTAGGAAGTTGCTTCTATGTTTAGATTCCACGAGTTACAAACACATTTCTTGTAAAAGCTGCGTTCAAATATTCCTGAGTGAATGGGAGTATACAGTGTAATGAGAAATATCTGCCTTTAAAACCCAAACGGAGCTATCTGGCAGAATGATTGTCAAGATGTATATTCAACTTACAGAGTTAAACAGATGTGTGAATGTAGCAGTTCAAAAACCCTTTCTTTGGAGAATCTAGAAGCAGATATTCCTAGCCATATACAGACATATAAGAATTAGCAGTAAAACTGCGTTTACATTACAGGAGAAACGTGTATTTCACACTGCTCTACTGTGTGTTCGTTCACCTTAGGAAGTTGCATCCATGTTTAGATTCAGCAAGTTAGAAACACGTTTGTTCTAAAAGCTGCGTTTGCATATTGCAGAGTGAATGGGAGCATAGGCTGTAATGAGAAATATCTTGCTCTAAAAAAAAAACGAAGCAGTCTAGCAGAATGGTTTTCAAGCTGTACAATCAACTTGCAGAGTTAAACTTATGTGTGTGCAGCAGTTCAGAAATGCTTTCTTTGGAGAATCTAGAAACAGATATTTGCAGCCATATACACGCATATAAGAATTTGCAGTAAGTCTGTGTTTAAACCACAGGAGAAACGTCTATTTCAAACTGCTCTGCTTAGTGTTCATTCACCATAGGAAGATGCATCTATGTTTAGATTCAGCGAGTTAGAAACACGTTTCTTCTAAAAACTGCTTTTGGACATTCCTCAATGAAAGGGAGTATAGAGTGTAATAAGTAATATCTGGCTCTAAAAGAAAAACGGAACTATCTAGCAGAATGATTGTCAAGGTGTACATTCAACTTACAGAGTTAAACAGATGTGTGAATGTAGCAGTTCAGAAACCCCTTCTTTGGAGAATCCAGAAAGAGATCTTTCCAGCCATATACAGGCACATAAGAATTTCCAGTAAGATCGCGTCTAAACCACAGGAGAAACGTCTCTTTCAAACTGCTCTGCTGTGTGTTCGTTCTCCTTAGGAGTTTGCATATATGTTCCGATTCAGCGAGTTAGATACACGTTTCTTCTGAAAGCTGCATTTGCATATTCCTTAGTGAATGGGATTACAGGGTGTAATGAGAAATATCTGGCTCCCCAAAAAAACGGAGATATCTAGCAGAATGATTGTCAAGGTGTATATTCAACTTACACAGTTAAACAGATGTGTGGATGTAGCATTTCAGAAACACTATTTTTGGAGAACCTAGAAAGAGATATATACAGCCATATACAGGAACATAAGAATTAGCAGTAAGATCGCGTCTGAACCACAGGAGAAATGTCTCTTTCAAACTCCTCTGCTGTGTGTTCGTTCACCTTAGGAAGTTGCATCTATGTTTAGATTCAACGAGTTAGAAGCTCGTTTCTTCTAAAAGCTGCGTTTGGATATTCCTGAGTGAATGGGATTATAGGGTTTAATGAGAAATATCTGACTCTAAAACAAAAACGGAGCTATCTAGAAGAATGATTGTCAAGGTATATATTCAACGTACAGAGTTAAACATATGTGTGAATGTAGCACTTCAGAAACCGTTTCCTTGGAGATCTAGAAACAGATATTTCCAGCCATATACAGGCACATAAGAATTAGAGGTAAGATCGCGTCTAAACTACAGGAGAAACGTCTCTTTCAAACTGCTCTGCTGTGTGTTCGTTCACCATAGGGAGTTGCATCTCTGTTTAGATTCAGCGATTTAGAAACACGTTTCTTCTAAAAGTTGCGTTTGGATATCCTTGAGTGAATGAGAGTATAAAGTGTAATGAGAAATATCTGCTCTAATAAAAAAAGGAGCTATGTAGCAGAATGATTGTCAAGGTGTATATTCAACTTACAGATTTAAACAGACATGTGAATGTAGCAGTTCAGAAACCCTTTCTTTGGAGAATCTAGAAAGAGATATTTCCAGTCACATACCGGCACATAATAATAAGCGGTAAGATCGCGTCTAAACCAAAGGAGAAACGTCTCTTTCAAACTGCTCTGCTGTGTGATCATTCACTTTAGGAAGTTGCGTCTATGTTTTAGATTCAGAGACCTGGAAACACGTTTCTTCTAAAAATGCGTTTGGTTTTTCCTGAGTAAATGGGAATATACAGTGTGATGAGAAATATCTGGCTCTAAAACAAAAACGGAGCTATGTAGCAGAATGATTGTAAACGTGTATATTCAGCTTACAGAGTTAAACAGATGTGTGAATGTAGCAGTTCAGAAACCCGTTCTTTGGAGAATCTGGAAAGACATATTTCCAACCATATGCAGGCACATAAGAATCAGCAGCAAGATCGCGTTTAAGCCACAGGAGAAACGTCTGGTTGAAACTGCTCTCCTGTGTGTTCGTTCGCCTTATGAAGTTGCCTCTATGTTTAGATTCATCGAGTTTCAAACACGTTTCTTCTAAAAGCTACGTTTGGATATTCCTGAGTGAATGGGAGTATAGGGTGTAATGAGAAATATCTGGCTCTAAAACAAAAACGAAGCTATCTAGCAGAATGATTGTCAAGGTGTATATTCAACTTACACAGTTAAAGAGATGTGTCATTGTAGCAGTTCAGAAACCCTTCGTTTGGAGAATCTAGAAAGATATATTAACAGCCATATACAGGCACATAAGAATTAGCAGTAAGATCGCGTCTAAACCACAGGAGAAACGTCTCATTGAAACTGCTATGCTGTGAGTTCGTTCACCTTAGGAAGTTGCATCTATGTTTAGATTCAGCGAGTTAGAAACTCATTTCTTCTAAAAGCTGCGTTTGTATATTCCTGAGTGAATGGGAGTATAGGGTGTAATGAAAATTATCTGGCTCTAAAACAAAAACGGAGGTATATAGCGCAATGATTTTCAAGGTGTATATTCAACTTACAGAATTAAACAGATGTGTGAATGTAGCAGTTCAGAAACCATTTCTTTGGGGAATCTAGAAAGAGATATTTCCAGCCATATACAGGCACATAAATGTTAGAGGCAACATCACGTCTAAACCACAGGAGTAACTTTTCTTTCAACCTGTTCCACTGTGTGTTCGTTCATCTTAGGAAGTTGCATCTATGTTTAGATTCAGCTAGTTTCAAACACGTTTCTTCTAAAAGCTGCGTTTGGATATTCCTGAGTGAGTGGGACTAAAGGGTGTCATGGGAAATATCTGGCTCTAAAACAAAAATGGAGCCATCTAGCAGAATGATTGTCAAGCTGTATATTCAACTTACAGAGTTAAACTGATGTGTGTGCAGCAGTTCAGAAACGCTTTCTTTGGAGAATCTAGAAACAGATATTTCCAGCCATATAAAGACATATAAGAATTAGCAGTAAGACTGCGTGTAAAACACAGGAGAAACGAATATTTTGAACTGCTCTGCTTTGTGTTCGTTCACCTTAGGATATTGCATCAATGGTTATATTCAGCGAGTTAGAAACATGTTTCTTCTAAAAGCTGCGTTTGGACATTCCAGACTGAACGGGAGCATAAGCTGTAATGAGATCTATCTGGCTTTAAGAAAAATCGTAGCTATCTGGCAGAATGGTTGTCAAGGCGTACAATCAACTTTCGGAGTTAAACTGATGTGTGTGTGCAGCAGTTCAGAAACGCTTTCTTTGGAGAATCTAGAAACACAGATATTTCCAGCCATATACAGGCATATAAGAATTAGCAGTAAGACTGCGTGTAAAACACTGGAGAAAGGAATATTTCACACTGCTCTCCTTTGTGTTTGTTCCCCTTTGGAAGTTGCAGGCATGGTTAGATTCAGCGAGTTACAAACACGTTTCTTCTAAAAGCTGTGTTTGCATATTCCAGAATGAAGGGGAGTATAGGTTGCAATGAGAAATATCTGGCTCCAAAACAAAAACGGAGCTATCTAGCAGAATGGTTCTCAATGCGTACAATCAACTTTCAGCGTTAAACTGATGTGTGTGTGCAGCATTTTAGAAAGGCTTTCTTTGGAGAATCTAGAAACAGATATTTCCAGCCACATACAGGCATATAAGAATTAGCTGTATGACTGCGTGTAAAACACAGGAGAAACAAATATTTCAGCCTGCTCTGCTTTGTGTTTGTTCACCTTTGGAAGTTGCATCCATCGTTAGATTCATTGAGTTAGAAACACGTTTCTTCTATAAGCTGCACTTGGATATTCCAGATTCAATGGGTGTATAGGCTGTAATGAGAAATATCTGGCTCTAAAACAAAAACGGAACTATCTAGCAGAATGTTTGTCAAGGCCTATAATCAACTTTCAGAGTTAAACTGATGTGTCTGTGCTGCAGGTCAGAAACTCCTTCTTTGGAGAATGTAGAAACAAATATTTCCAACCATATACAGGCATATAAGAATTAGCAGTAAGACTGCGTGTAAAACATAGGAGAAACGAGTATTTCACTCTTATCTGTTTTCTGTTCGTTCACCTTAGGAAGTTGCATCCATGGTTAGACTCAGCGAGTTAGAAACTCGTTTCTTCTAAAAACTACGTTTGGATATTCCAGAGTGAATGGGAGTATAGACCTTAATGAGAAATATCTGGCTCTAAAACAAAAATGGAGCTATCTGGTAGAATGGTTGTCAATTCGTACAAACAACTTTCAGAGTTAAACTGATGTGTGGGTGCAGCAGTTCACAAACGCTTTCTTTGGAGAATCTAGAAACAAATATTTCGAGCCATATAAAGGCATATAAGAAATTGCATTAAGACTGCGTTGAAAACACAGGAGAAACGAATATTTCGAACTGCTCTCCCTTGTGTTCGTTCACCTTAGGGAGTTGCATCCATGGTTAGATTCAGCGAGTTAGAAACACGTTTCTTCTAAAAGTTGCGTTTGCATATTCTAGAGTGAACGAGAGTATAAGCTGTAATGAGAAATATCTGACTCCTAAACAAAAACGGAGGTATCCAGTAGAATGGTTGTCAAGGCGTACAATCAACTTTCAGAGTTAACCTGATGAGTGTGTAGAGCAGTTTAGAAACGCTTTCTTTGTAGAATTTAGAAACAGATATTTCTAGCCATATACACGCATATAATAATTACCATTAAGACTGCGTGTGTAACACAAGGGAAAAGAAATTTCAAAGTGCTCTGCTTTGTGTTCATTCACCTTAGTAAGTTGCGTCCATTGTTAGATTCAGCGAGTTAGAAACACGTTTCTTCTAAAAGCTGCGTTTGGATATTCCAGAGTGAATGGGAGTATAGGCTGTAATGAGAAATATCTGGCTCTAAAACAAAAACGGAGCTGTCTGGCAGAATGGTGGTCAAGGCGTACAATCAACTTTCAGAGTAAAACTTGTGTGTGTGTGCAGCAGTTCAGAAAAGCTTTCTTTTTTTTTCGTGTTTTCTTTTTTTTTCCATGTATTTATTTTATTACATTTTAGGTTTTGGGGTACATGTGAAGAACATGCAAAATTGTTGCATATATACACATGTGGCAGTTTGATTTGCTGCCTTCCTACACATCACCTACATCTGGCATTTCTCCCCTTGCTATCTTTCCCCAGCTCCCCACCCCTCACCGTCCCTCCCCTATTTCCCCCCAACTGACACCAGTGTGTAGGGCTCCCATACCTGTGTCCATGTGTTCTCATTGTTCAATACCCGCCTATGAGTGAGAACATGCGGTGTTTGATCTTATGCTCTTCTGTCAGTTTGCTGAGAATGATGGTTTCCAGGTTCATCCATGTCCCTACAAAGGACACAAACTCAACGTTTTTGATGGCTGCATAATATTCCATGGTATATATGTGCCACATTATGCCTATCCAGTCTATCGTCGATGGGCATTTGGGTTGGTTCCAGGTCTTTGCTATTGTAAACAGTGCTGCAATCAACATTCGTGTGCACGTGTCCTTATAGTAGAACGATTTGTAATCCTTTGGATATGTACCCAGTAATGGGATGGCTGTGTCAAATGAAATTTCTATTTCCAGGTCCTTGGGGAATCGCCACACTGTCTTCCGCAATGGTTGAACTAATTTACACTCCCACCAACAGTGTAAAAGTGTTCCTATTTCTCAACATCCTCTCCAGCATCTGTTGTCTCCAGATTTTTTAATGATCGCCATTCTAACTGGCGTGAGATGGTATCTCAATGTTGTTTTGATTTGCATTTCTCTGATGACCAGTGATGATGAGCATTTTTTCATGTTTGTTGGCATCCTGTATGTCTTCTTTTGTAAAGTGTCTGTTCATATCCTTTGCCCACTTTTGAATGGGCTTGTTAGTTTTTTTCTTGTAAATCTGTTTTAGTTCTTTGTAAATTCTGGATATCAGCCCTTTGTCAGATGGGTAAACTGCAAAAATTTTTTGCCATTCTGTTGGTTGCCGATTCACTCTAATGATTGTTTCCTTTGCTGTGCAGAAGCTGTGGAGTTTGATTAGGTCCCATTTGTCTATTTTGGCTTGTTGTCAATGCTTTTGGTGTTTTGGTCATGAAGTCCTTGCCTACACCTATGTCCTGAATGGTTTTGCCTAGATTTTCTTCTAGGGTTTTTATGGTGTTAGGTCTTATGTTTAAGTCTTCAATCTATCTGGAGCTAATTTTAGTGTAAGGTGTCGGGATTGGGTCCAGTTTCTGCTTTCTGCACATGGCTAGCCAGCTTTCCCAACACCATTTATTGAAAAGGGAATCCTTTCCCCATTGCTTGGTTTTGTCTGGTTTGTCAAAGATCAGATGGTTGTAGATATGTTGCGTTGCCTCTGAAACCTCTGTTCTGTTCCATTGGTCTATATCTCTGTTTTGGTACCAGTACCATGCTGTTTTGATTACTGTATCCTTGCAGTATAGTTTGAATTCCGGTAGTGTGATGCCCCCGGCTTTGTTCTTTTTTCTTAGAATTCACTTGGCTATGCGGGCTCTCTTTTGGTTCCATATGAAGTTTAACGTGGTTTTTTCCAGTTCTGTGAAGAAGTTCATTGGTAGCTTGATGGGGATAGCATTGAATCTGTAAATTACTTTGGGCAGTATGGCCATTTTCACGATATTGATTCTTCCTAACCATGAACAAGGAATATTTCTCCACCCGTTTGTGTCCTCTCTTATTTCGTTGAGCAGTGGCTTGTAGTTCTCCTTGAAGAGGTCCTTTATTTTCCTTGTTAGTTGTATTCTTCGGTATTTTATTCTCTTTGTGGCAATTTTGAATGGAAGTTTGCTCTCGATTTGACTCTCTTTAAGTCTGTTATTGGTGTATAGGAATGCATGTGATTTTTGCACATTGATTTTGCATCCTGAGATTTTGCTGAACTTGCTTATCAGTTTCTGGAGGTTTGGGGCTGAGACGATGGGGTCTTCTAGATATACAATCATGTCATCTGCAAATAGAGACAATTTGACTTCCTCCTTTCCTATTTGAATGCCCTTTATTTCTTTTTCTTGACTGATTGCTCTGGCTAGAACTTCTAATACTATATTGAATAGCAGTGGTGAGAGAGGGCATCCTTGTCTGGTGCCACATTTCAAGGGGAATGCTTCCAGTTTTTGTCCATTCAGTATGATATTGGCTGTTGGTTTGTCATAGATAGCTTTTATTATTTTGAGATACGTTCCATGGATACCTAGCTTATTGAGGATTTTTAGCATAAAGGGCTGTTGAATTTTGTCAAAGGCCTTCTCTGCATCAATTGATATAATCATGTGGTTTTTGTATTTGGTTCTGTTTATGTGGTGAATTTCGTTTATAGACTTGCGTATGTTGAACCAGCCTTGCATCCCCGGGATGAAGCCTACTTGATCATGTTGGATAAGCTTTTTGATGTGCTGTTGCAATCGGATAGTCAGTATTTTCCCGATGATTTTTGCATGTATGTTCATCAAGGATATTGGCCTGAAGTTTTCTTTTCTTGTTGAGTCTCTGCCGGGTTTTGGAATCAGGATGATAGTGGTCTCATAAAATGATTTGGGAAGAATTCCCTCTTTTTATATTGTTTGGAATAATTTCAGAAGGAATGGTCCCAGCTCCTCTTTGTATGTCTGGTAGAATTCAGCTGTGAACCCATCTGGTCCTGGGCTTTTTTTGGGTGATAAGCTCTTAATTGCTGCCTCAACTTCAGACCTTGTTATGGGTCTGTTCAGGGTTTTGACTTCTTCCTGGTTTAGGCTTGGGAGGAGGCACGTGTCCAGGAATTTTTCCATTTCTTCCAGGTTTATTAGTTTGTGTGCATAGAGTTGTTTGTAATAATCTCTGATGATGGTTTGAATTTCTGTGGAATTTGTGGTGATATCCCCTTTATCGTTTTTTATTGCATCAATTTGGTTATTCTCTCTTTTCTTTTTTATTAATGTGGCTAGCAGTCTGTCTATTTTGTTGATCTTTTCAAAAAACAAGCTCCTGGATTTATTTATTTTTTGAAGGTTTTTTTGCATCTCTATCTCCTTCAGTTCTGCTCTGATATCAGGTATTTCTTGTCTTCTGCTAGGCTTTGAGTTTTTTTGATCTTGCTCCTCTAGCTGTTTCAGTTTTGACGATAGGGTGCCAATTTTTGATCTCTCCTTGATTCTCATGTGGGCATTTATTGCTATATATTTTCCTCTAGAGACTGCTTTAAATGTGTCCCAGAAATTCTGGTATGTTGTGTCTTCATTCTTGTTTGTTTTGAAGAACATCAATATTTCTGTCTTCATTTCATTGTTTATCCAGTCAACATTCAAGAGCAAGTTGTTCAGTTTCCATGAAGCTGTGCGGTTCTGAGTTAGTTTTTGAATTCTGAGTTCTAACTTGATTGCACTGTGGTCTGAGAGACTGTTTGTTACAATTTCCGTTCTTTTGCATTTGCTGAGGAGTGATTTACTCCCAATTATGTGGTCAATTTTAGAGTAGGTGTGATGTGGTGCTGAGAAGAATGTATATTCTGTGGATTTGGGGTGGAGAGTTCTGTAAATGTCCATTAGGTTTGCTTGGTACAGGTCTGAGTTCAAGTCCTGGATATCCTTGTTAATTTTCTGTCTGGTTGATCTGTCTAATGTTGACAATGGGGTGTTAAAGTCTCCCACTATTATTGTGTGGGAGTCTAAGTCTCTTTGTAAGTCATTAAGAACTTGCCTTGTGTATCTGGGTGCTCCTGTATTGGGTGCGTATATATTTAGGATGGTTAGCTCTTCTTGTTGCATTGATCCTTTTATCATTACGTAATGTCCCTCTTTGTCTGTTATGATCTTTCTTGTTTTAAAGTGTGTTTTATCAGAGATGAGAATTGCAACTCCTGCTTTTTTTTGCTCTCCATTTGCTTTGTAAATCTTCCTCCATCCCTATATTTTGAGCCTTTGTGTATCCTTGCATGTGAGATGGGTTTCCTGGATACAGCACATCGATGGGTTTTGTCTTTTTATCCAATTTGCCAGTCTGTGTCTTTTGATTGGGGCATATAGTCCATTTACATTTAGGGTTAATATTGTTCTGTACGAATTTGATACTGCCATTTTGGTGGAGCTGGGTGTTTTGCCCTTTAGTTGAGCTGGTACTTGTTGTTCCTTTATATGTGTAGGGCCTCTTTCAGGAGCTCTCGTAGAGCTGGCCTAGTGGAGACGAAATCTCTGAGTACTTGCATGTTCCCAAAGGATTTTATTTCTCCTTCACTTATGAAGCTTAGTTTGGCTGCATAGGAGATTCTGGGTTGAAAGTTCTTTTCTTTCAGGATGTTGAATATTGGCCCCAACTCTCTTCTGGCTTGTAGGGTTTCTGCTGAGAGATCTGCTGTGAGTCTGATGGGCTTCCCTTTGTGGGTAACCCGACCTTTCTCTCTGGCTGCCCTTAGTATTTTCTCCTTCATTTCAATCCTGGTGAATCGACGATTATGTGCCTTGGGGTTGCTCTTCTTGACAAATATCTTTGTGGTGTTCTCTGTATTTCCTGGACTTGAATGTTTGCCTGCCTTGCTAGGTTGGGCAAGTTTTCCTGGATGATATCCTGAAGAGTATTTTCCAGCTTGGATTCATTCTCTTCGTCGCTTTCAGGTACGTTTATCAAACGTAGATTAGGCCTTTTCACATAGTCCCACATTTCTTGGATATTTTGCTCTTTCCTTTTTACCCTTTTTTCTCCATTCTTGCCTTCCCGTTTTATTTCATTGAGTTGATCTTCGACCTTTGATATCCTTTCTTCTGCTTGGTCAATTCGGCTGTTGATACTTGTGCATGCTTCACGAAGATCTCGTGTTGCGTTTTTCAGCTCCTTCAATTCACTTATATTCCTTTCTGTTTTTTCCATTCTGGTTAGCATTTCATAAAATCTTTTTTCAAGTTTCTTAGTTTCTTTGCATTGGGTTAGAACATGTTCTTTACGTTCACAGAAGTTTCTTTCTACCCACCTTCTGAAGTCTGATTCTGTCATTTCATCACACTCGTTCTCCCTCCAACCTTGTTCCCTTGTTGCTGAGGAGTTGTTTTCCCTTGTAGGAGGAGAGGTGTTCTGGTTTCGGGTGTTTTCATCCTTTTTTCACTGGGTTCTTCCCATGTTTAAGGATTTATCCACCTGTTGACTTTGTAGTTGCTGGCTTTCAGATTGGGTCTCAAATCTTTCAGATTGGCGTTCTGTTTGTTGATGATGAGGTTATTTATGTTTCTTGGTTTTCCTTCTGACAGTCTGGCCCCTCTGCTGTAGGTCTGCTGAGGTTCATTCCAGGCCCTGCTTGCCTGGGGTTCACCTGCAGCAGCTGCTGAACAGTAAGGGTGGTTAGCAGTTTTCTTCTTCTGCTATCTTTGTCCCAGAATGATATCCGCCAACTGTCAATCTGATCTCTCTTTTATGAGGTGTCTCTTTGGGTATATAGGGGTCAGGGAGCTGCTTGAGGAGACGGTCTCTTCTTTATAGGAGCTCAAATGGTGAGCTGTGAGCTCTGTTGCTCATTCAGAGCTGCTGGGCATGTACGTTTAGGTCTACTGCAGCAGAATTCATAAACTGCTTTTTGTTCCCAGGTGCTCTGTTCCAGGGATTTAGGGCTTTATCTATGAGTTTCCGTTATGCTGCTGCCTTCTTTTTTTTTTTCCTTCAGAGCTGCCCTGCCCAGCAAGGAGGCAGCCTAGTCACTGTCGGCCTGTATGGGCTTTGCTGAGCTGGTGTGGGCTCCGCCCAACTGCCGAGTGAACTTCCCTACAGTCCTGTTTATATGGGTGTAGTTACAACTGCTTTGGTGATGGTGGCCCGACTCTGTTGAGGCGGAGTCTCACTGCTGTGGCGTGTTGCCTTGGCAACGGTGGGCTGCCTCAGCAATGGCGGGTTGCCTCAGCATTGGCAGACTACCTCCATCGTGGCAGGCTGCCTCGCTAATGGCAGACACCACCCCCCACAGAGCTGGACCATCCCGGGTTCAGCTGCGCTTGCTGTGAAACTCTCAATCCAGAGTTTCTTATTGCTGTTCTTTTGTGGGGGTGGGTCCAGCGGAGCCTGATCGCCTAGCTCCCTGCCTCAGGGCCTTTTTAAAGTTGGTGTTCCAGTCGCCTGTTGAAGAGGCGCCAGTGTCTGTTTGTTTTCCCATTGGGCCACTCACTGCTCTGGCTTAAACAGCGGCACTGAGGTTTGTGGTGCTTTTTTTTTCCCCTGGAATCTACTGTCCTGGTTCACTGCTCAGTCCCCTTTTTGAACAGACGAATGGGCGACTTCGCGTGGCTCCAGTCTCCAGCCAAAAGGGCACACGGTGTATTTTGTATGGAGAACCGCTGTTCCGGGGCACCGACAAAGCAGCTGCGCGGAGCAAAGTAGTGGCGCCGGCCGGCACAGGTGCGCTGGCCGAAACAGCTGCACTGGTTACATGCATAACTCCTCCACCTGGGAATTGTCTAGTCTGTGGGCAATAAAAATGTGGCATCCACTCACCCTCTGCGCTTTCACTGGGAGATGCAATCCTGAGCTGTTCCTAAATGGCCATATTGGATCGAGCATACAGAAACGCTTTCTTTGGAGAATCTAGAAACAGATATTTCCAGCCATATAAAGGCATATAAGAATTAGCAGTAAGACTGCGTTTAAAACACAGGAGAAACGTATATTTCAAACTGCTATGCTTTCTGTTCGTTCATCGTAGGAAGTTGCATCTATGTTTAGATTCAGCGAGTTAGAAACACGTTTCTTGTAAAAGATGCGTTTGGATATCCCAGAGTGAATGGGAGGATAGGCCGAATTAGAATTATCTTGCTCTAAAACAAAAACGGAGCAATCTAGCAGAATGGTTGTCAAACTGTACAATCAACTTACAGAGTTAAACTCATGTGTGAGTGCAGCAGTTCAGAAACCCTTTCTTTGGATAATCTAGCAACCAATATTTCCAGCCATATATGGGCATGTAAGAATTAGCGGTAAGACTGCGTTGTAAGCACAAGAGAAACGTATATTTCAAACTACTCTGCTTTGTGTTCGTTCACCTTAGGAAGTTGCATCTATGTTTAGATTCAGCGAGTTAGAAACACGTTTCTTCTAAAAGCTGCGTTTGGATATTCCAGAGTGAATGGGAGGATAGGCGGTAGTGAGAAATATCTTGTTCTAAAACAAAAACGGAGCTACCTAGCAGAATGGTTGTCAAGCTGTACAATCAACTAACAGTGTTACACTGATATGTGAGTGCAGCGGTTCAGAAGCCCTTTCTTCGGAGAATCTAGAAACAGATACTTCCAGCCATATACATGCATACAAGAATTAGCAGTAAGACTGCGTTTAAAACACAGGAGAAACGTGTATTTCAAACTGCTCTGCTTTGTGTTCGTTGACCTTAGGATGTTGCATCTATATTTGGATTCAGCCAGGTAGAAACACGTTTCTTGTAAAAGCAGCGTTTGGATATTCCAAAGTGAATGGAATGGATTGGCTGTAATGAGAAAAATCTTGCCATAAAATAAAAACGGAACTATCTAGCAGAATGGTTGTGAAGCTGTACAATGAAGTTGCAGAGCTAAACTGATGTGTTTGTGCACCAGGTCAGAAATATTTTCTTTGGATAATCTAGAAAAAATATTTCCAGCCATGCAAAGGCATGTAAGAATTCGCACTAAGACTGCAATTAAAACACAGGAGAAACGTATATTTCAAACTACTGTGCTTTGTGTTCGTTCACACTAGGAAGTTGCATCTATGTTTAGATTCAGCGAGTTAGAAACACGTTTCTTCTAAAAGTTGCCTTTGGATATGCCAGAGTGAATGGGAGGATAGGCCGATTTAGAATTATCTTGCTCTAAAACAAAAACGGAGCTATCTAGAAGAATGGTTGACAAGCTGCACAATCAACTTACAGAGGTAAACTGACGTGTGTTTGCAGCAGTTCAGAAATCCCTTCTTTGGAGAATCTATAAACAGATATTTTCAGGCATATACAGGCATATAAGAATTAGCAGTAAGGCTGCGTTTAAAACACAGGAGAAACGTACATTTCAAACTGCTCTGCTTTGTGTTCGTTCACCTTAGGAAGTTGCATCTGTGTTTAGATTCAGCGAGTTAGAAACACGTTTCTTCTAGAAGCTGCGTTTGGATATTCCAGAGTGAATGGAAGGATAGGCGGTAGTGAGAAATATCTTGTTCTAAAACAAAAACGGAGCTACCTAGCAGAATGGTTGTCAAACTGTACAATCAACTTACAAAGGTAAACTCATGTGTGTGTGCAGCAGTTGAGAAACCCTTTCTTTGGAGAATCTAGAAACAGATATTTCCAGCAATATAGAGGCATAAAAGAATTAGAGGTATGACTGCGTTTAATACACAGGTGAAACGTATATTTCAAACTGCTCTAATTTGTGTTCATTCACCTTAGGAAGTTGCATGTATGTTTAGAATCAGCGAGTTAAAAACACGCTTCTTCTAAAAGTGGCGTTTGGATATTCCAGACTGAATGGGACGATAAGCTGTAATGAGAAATATCTTGCTCTAAATCAAAAACGCAGGTATGTAGCAGAATGGTTGTCAAGCTGCACAATCAACTTACAGAGTAAAACTGATGTGTGTTTGCAGCAGTTCAGAAACCTTTCTTTCGAGAACTTAGAAACAGATATTTCCAGGCATATACAGGCATATATGAATTAGCAGTAAGACTGAGTTTAAAACACAGGAGAAACGTGTATTTCAAACTGCTGTGCTTTGTGTTCGTACACCTTAAGAAGTTGCATCTATGTTTAGATTCAGCGAGTTAGAAACACGTTTCTTCTAAAAGCTGCGTTTGGATATTCCAGAGTGAATGGGAGGATAGGCCTTAATGAGAAATAGGGAGGATAGGCCTTAGTGAGAAATATCTTGATTTAAAACAAAAAGGGAGCTTTCTAGCAGGATGGTTGTGAAGCTGCACAATCAACTTACAGAGTTAAACTGATATGTGAGATCAGCCATTCAGAAACACTTTCTTTGGAGAATCTAGAAACAGATATTTCCAGCCACATAAAGGCATATAAGAATTAGCACTAAGACAGCGTTTAATACACAGGAGAAGCGTATATTTGAAACTGCTCTGCTTTGTGTTTGTTCACCTTAAGAAATTGCATCTATGTTTAGATTCAGCAAGTTAGAAACACGTTTCTTCTAAAAGCTGTGTTGGGATATTCCTGAATGAATGGGAGGATAGTCTGTAATGAGTAATATGCTGCACTAAAACAAAAAAGGAACTATCTAGCAGAATGTTTGTCAAGCTGTACAATCAACGTACAGAGTTCAACTGATGTGTGAGTGCAGTAGTTCAGAAACCCTTTCTTTGGATAATCTAGAAACAGATATTTCCAGCCATATACAGACATGTAAGAATTAGCAGTATGACTGCGTTTTAAAAAAAGGAGAATCGTATATTTCAAACGGCTTTGCTTTGGGTTCGTTCACCTTAAGAAGTTGCAGCTAGGTTTAGGTTCAGCGAGTTAGAAACACGTTTCTTCTAAAAGTTGCATTTCGATATTCCAGAGAGAATGGAGGATAGGCTGTAATGAGAAATATCTTTTTCTAAAACAAAAACGGAGTTATCTAGCAGAATCGTTGTGAAGCTGCACAATCAACTTACGGAGGTATACTGAGGTGTGAGTGCAGCAATTCAGAAACCCTTTCTTTACAGAATCTAGAAATAGATATTTCCACCAATATTACAGGCATATAAGAATTAACAGTAAGACTGCGTCTAAAGCCCTCTAGAAACGTATATTTCAAACTGCTCTGCTTTGTGTTCGTTCACCTTAGGAAGTTGCATCTATGTTTAGATTCAGTGAGTTAGAAACACGTTTCTTCTAAAAGTTGCATTTCAATGTTCCCGAGTGAATGGGAGGATAGGCTGTAATGAGAAATATCCTGTTCTAAAACAAAACGGAGCTATCTAGCAGAATGGTTGTCAAGCCGTACAATCAACTTACAGAGTTCATCTGATGTGTGTGTGCAGCAGTTCAGGAACCCTTTCTTTGGAGATCCTAGAAACAGATATTTCCAGCCATATTACAGGCATATAAGAAATAGCAATAAGACTGCGTTTTAAACACAGGAGAAACGTATATTTCAAACTGCTCTGCTTTGTGTTCGTTCAACTTAGGAAGTTGCAGCTATGTTTAGATTCAGTGAGTTAGAAACACGTTTCTTCTAAAAGCTGCGTTTGGATATCCCAGAGTGAATGGGAGGATAGGCCGAATTAGAATTATCTTGCTCTAAAACAAAAACGGAGCTATCTAGCAGAAAGGTTGTCAAACTGTAAAATCAACTTACAGAGTTAAACTGATGTGTGTTTGCAGCATTTCACAAATCCTGTCTTTGGAGAATCTAGAAAGTCATATTTCCAGCCATATATAGGCATAAAAGAATTAGCAGTATGACTGCGTTTAAAACACAGGAGAAACGTCTGTTTCAAACTGCTCTGCTTTGTGTTCATTCACCTTAGGAAGTTGCGTCTATGTTTAGATTCAGCGAGTTAGAGACACTTTTCTTCTAAAAGCTGCGTTTGTGTAGTCCAGAGGGAATGGGAGTATAGGCTGTAGTGAGAAATATCTAGCTCTAAAACAAAAATGGAGCTATCTAGCAGAATGTTTTTCAAGCTGTACAATCAACTTACAGAGTTAAACAGATGTGTGTGCAGCAGTGTAGAAAGCCTTTCTTTGGAGAATCTATAAACAGACATTTCAAGCAATATACAGGCATATAAGAATTAGCAGTAAGACTGCGTTTAAAACACAGGAGAAACATCTATTTCAAACTCCTCTGCTGTGTGTTCATTCACATTAGGAAGTAGCATCTATGTTTATATTCAGCGAGTTAGAAACACGTTTCTTCTAAAAGCTGCGTTTGGATATTCCAGAGTGAATGGGTGAATAGGCTGTAATGAGAAATATCTTGCTCTAAAACAAAGCGGAACTATATACCAGAATGGTTGTCAAGGTGTCCAATCAACTTACAGAGTTTAACTGATGTGTGTGTGCAGCAGTTCAGAAATCCTTTCTTTTGAGAATCTAGAAAGAGAGATTTCCCGCCATATACAGGCGTATGAAAATTAGCAGTAAGACTGCGTTGAAAACACAGGAGAAACGTCTATTTCAAACTGGTCTGCCGTGTGTTCGTTCACATTAGGAAGTTGCATCTATGTTTAGATTCAGTGAGTTAGAAACACGTTTCTTCTAAAAGGTGCGTTTGGATAGTCCAGAGTGAATGGGACTATAGGCTGTAATGAGAAACCTCTTGCTATAAAACATAAACGGATCTATCTAGCAGAATGGTTGTCAAGCTGTACAATCAACTTACAGAGTTAAACTGATGTGTGTGTGCAGCACTTTAGAAATCCTTTCTCTGGAGATTCTAGAAACAGATATTTCCAGCCATATACAGGCATATAAGAATTAGCAGTAAGACTGCGTTTAAAACACAGGAGAAACATATATTTCAAACTACTCTGCTTTCTGTTCGTTCACTTTAGGAAGTTGCATCTATGTTTAGATTCAGCGCGCTAGAAACACGTTTCATCTTAAAGCTACGTTTGGATATTCCAGAGTAAATGAGATGATAGGCTGTAATGAGAAATACGTCGCTCTAAAAGAAAAACGGAGGTATAGAGCAGAATGGCTGTCAAGCTGTACAATCAACTTACAGATTTAACCTGATGTGTGTGTGCAACAGTTCAGAAATCCTTTCTTTGCAGAATCTGGAAACAGATATTTCCTGCCATATGCAGGCATATAAAAACTAGCAGTAAGACTGTGATTAAAGCACAGGAGAAATGTGTATTTCAAACTGCCCTGCTTTGTGTTCGTTCACCTTAGCAAGTTGCATCTATATTTAGATCCAGTGAGTTAGAAACACGTTTCTTCTAAAAGCTGCGTCTGGATATACCTGAGTGAATGGGAGTATAGGCTGTAATGAGAAATATCTAGCTCTAAAACAAAAACGGAGCTATCTAGCAGAATGGTTCTCAAGCTGTACAATCAACTTACAGAGTTAAACAGATGTGTGTGCAGCAGTGTAGAAAGCCTTTCTTTGGAGAATCTAGAAACAGACATTTCAAGCAATATACAGGCATATAAGAATTAGCAGTAAGGCTGCGTTTAAAACACAGGAGAAACGTCTATTACAAACTGCTCTGCTTTGTGTTCGTTCACCTTAGGTAGTTGCATCTATTTTTAGATTCAGCGAGTTAGAGACACGTTTCTTCTAAAATCTGCGTTTGGATATTCCAGAGTGAATGGGTGAATAGGCTGTAATGAGAAATATCTTGCTATAAACAAAAACGGAGCTATCTAGCAGAATGGTTGTCAAGCTGTACAATCAACTTAGAGAGTTGAACTGATGTGTGTGTGCAGCAGTTCAGAAACCCTTTTTTTGGAGATCCTAGAAACAGATATTTCCAGCCATATGCAGGCATATAAGAATTAGCAGTAAGAGTGCGTTTAATATACTGGAGAAGCCTATATTTCAAACTGCTCTGCGTTGTGTTCATTCAGTTAGGAAGTTGCATCTATGTTTAGTTTCAGCGAGTTAGAAAAACGTTTCTTCTAAAAGCTGCGTTTGGATATTCCAGAGTGAATGGGAGGATAGGCCGAGTTAGAATTATCTTGCTCTATAACAAAAACGGAGCTATCTAGCAGAATGATTGTCAAACTGTACAATAAACTTACACAGTTAAACTGATGTGTGTTTGCAGCAGTTCACAAACCCTGTCTTAGGAAAATCCAATAAGAGATATTTCCAGCCATATACAAGAATATAAGAATTAGCAGTAAGACTACGTTTAAAACACAGGGAAACTTATATTTCAAACTGCTCTGCTTTGTGTTCCTTCACCTAAGGAAGTTGCATCTATGTTTAGATTCACCGAGTTATAAACACGTTTCTTCTGAAAGCTGCGTTTTGATATTACAGGGTCAAAGGGAGGATAGGCAGTAATGAGAAATATCTGGCTCAGAAACAAAAACGGAGCTATCTAGCAGAATGGTTGTCAAACTGTACAATCAACTTACAGAGTTAAACTGATGTGTTTTTGCAGCAGTTCAGAAATCCTTTCTTTCTAAAATCTAGAAACAGATATTTCCCGGCATATACAGGCATATAAGAATTAGCAGTAAGACTGCGTTTAAACACAGGAGAAACATATATTTCAAGCTGCTCTACTTTGTATTCATTCACCTTAGAAAGTTGCATCTATGTTTAGTTTCAGCGAGTTAGAAACACGTTTCTTCTAAAAGCTGCTTTTGGATATTCCTGAGTGAATTGGAGGATAGGCCGTAATGAGAAATATCTTGTTCTAAAACAAAAATGGAGCTATCTAGCGGAATGGTTGTCAAGCTGTACAATCAACTTACAGAGGTAAACTGATGTGTGTGTGCATCCGTTCAGAAATCCTTTCTTTGGAGAATCTAGAAACAGATATTTCCAGCCATATACAGGCATATAAGAATTAGCAGAAAGACTGCATTTAAAACACAGGAGAGCCGGGTGCGGTGGATCAAGCCTGTAATCCCAGCACTTCGGGAGGCCGAGGCGGGTGGATCACGAGGTCAAGAGATCGAGAACATCCTGGTCAACACGGTGAAACCCCGTTTCTACTGAAAATACAAAATATTAGATGGGCATGGTGGTGTGTGCCTGTAATCCCAGGTACTCAGGAGGCTGAGGCAGGAGAAATGCCTGAACCCAGGAGGCGGAGGTTGCAGTGAACCGAGATCGCACCATTGCACTCCAGCCTGGCTAACATGAGTGAAACTCCGTCTCAAAAAAAAAAAAAAAAAAAAGAAAACAAAAACACAGGAGAAACGTATATTTCAAACTACTCTGCTTTATGTTCGTTCACCTTAGGAAGTTGCATTCACGTTTAGATTCAGCGAGTTAGAAACGTGTTTCTTCTAAAAGTTGCGTTTGGATATTCCAGAGTGAATGGGAGGATAGGTTGTAATGAGAAATATCTTGCTCCAAAACAAAAACGGACCTATCTAGCAGAAAGGTTGTCAAACTGTACAATTAACTTACAGAGTCAAACTGATGTGTGAGTGAAGCAGTCCAGAAACCCTTTCTTTGGAGAATCTAGAAACAGATATTTCCAGGCATAAGTAGGCATATGCGAATAAGCAGTAAGACTGTGTTTAAAACACTGGAGAACCGTATATTTCAAACTGCTCTGCCCTCTGTTCGTTCACCATAGGAAGTTGCATCTATGCTTAGATTCAGTGAGTTAGAAACACGTTTCTTCTAAAAGCTATGTTTGGATATTGCAGAGTGAATGGTAGGATAGGCTGTAGTGAGAAATATCTTGTTCTAAAACAAAAACGGAGCTATCTAGCAGAATGGTTGTCAAACGGTACAATCAATTTACAGAGTTAAACTGATATGTGTGTGGAGCAGTTCAGAACCCCTTTCTTTGCAAAATCTAGAAACAGATATTTCCAGGCATAAGTAGGCATATGCGAATAAGCAGTAAGACTGTGTTTAAAACACTGGAGAACCGTATATTTCAAACTGCTCTGCTTTGTGTTCGTTCACCTTATGAAGTTGCACCTATGTTTAGATTCTGAGAGTTAGAAACACATTTCTTCTAAAAGCTGCGTTCGTTTATTGCAGAGTGAATGGGAGGATAGGCTGTAATGAGAAATATCCTGCTCTAAAACAAAAACGGAGCAATATAGCAGAATGGTTGTCAAGCTGTACAATCGACTTACAGAGTTAAACTGATGTATGGTCACAGCAGTTCAGAAATCCTTTCTTTGGAGAATCGAGAAACATATTTCCAGCCATATACAGGCATGTAACAATTAGCAGTAAGACTGTGTTTAAAACACAGGAGAAACATATATTTCAAACTAATCTGCTTTCTGTTCGTTCACCTTAGGAAGTTGCATCTATGTTTAGATCCAGCGCGCTAGAAACACGTTTCGTCTTAAAGCTGCATTTGGATATTCCAGAGTAAATGAGATGATAGGCTGTAATGAGAAATATGTTGCTCTAAAACAAAAACGGAGGTATAGAGCAGAATGGCTGTCAAGCTGTACAATCAACTTACAGAGGTAACCTGATGTGTGTGTGCAGCAGTTCAGAAATCCTTTCTTTGCAGAATCCGGAAATAGATATTTCCTGCCATATACAGGCATAAAGGAATTAGCAGTAAGAGTGTGATTAAAGCACAGGAGAAACGTGTGTTTCAACATACTCTGCTTTGTGTTCGTTCACCTTAGCAAGTTGCACCTATGTTTAAATTCAGCGAGGGAGAAACACGTTTCTTCTAAAAGCTGCCTTTGGATATTCCTGAGTGAATGGGAGTAGAGTGTGTAATGAGACATATCTTGCTCTAAAACAAAAACGGAGCTATCTAGAAGAATGGTTGTCAAGCTGTACAATCAATTTACAGAGTTAAAGTTATGTATGAATGTAGCAGTTTAGGATCCCTTTCTTTGGAGATTCTAGAAACAGATATTCCCAGCCATATGCAGGCACATAAGAATTAGAGGTAAGATCGCGTCTAAACCACAGGAGAAACGTCTCTTTTAAACTGCTCTGCTGTGTGTTCGTTCACCTAAGAAGTTGCATCTATGTTTAGATTCAGCAAGTAAGAAACACGTTTCTTCTAAAAGCTGCGTTTGGATATTCCTGAGTGAATGGGAGTATTCCTGAGTGAATGGGAGTATAGGGTGTAATGAGAAATATCTGGCTCTGAACAAAAACGGAGCTATCTAGCAGAATGATTGTCAAGGTGTATATTCAACTTACAGAGTTAAACAGATGTGTGAATGTAGCAGTTCAGTAAACCTTTCTTTGGAGAATCTAGAAGCAGATATTTCCAACCATATACAGGCACAAAAGAATCAGCGGTAAGATCATGTCTAAACCACAGGAGAAACATGTCTTTAAAACTGCTCTGCTGTGTGTTCGTTCAACTTAGGAAGTTGCATCTATGTTTAGATTCAGCGAGTTAGAAACACGTTTCTTCTAAAAGCTGAGTTTGGATATTCCTGAGTGAATGGCAGTATAGGGTGTAATGAGAAATATCTGGCTCTAAAACAAAAACGGAGCTATCTACCAGAATAATTGTCAAGGTTTATATTAAACATACAGAATTAAACAGATGTGTGAATGTAGCAGTTCAGAAACATTTTCTTTGGAGAATCTAGAAGGAGGTATTTCTAGCCCTAAAGAGGAACATAAGAATTTGCGGTACGGGGCCGGGCGCGGTGGCTCAAGCCTGTAATCCCAGCACTTTGGGACGCCGAGGCCGGTGGATCACGAGGTCAAGAGATCGAGACCATCCTGGTCAACATGGTGAAACCCCGTCTCTACTAAAGCACCAAAATTAGCTGGGCGTGATGGCGCATGACTGTAGTCCCAGGTACTCGGGAGGTTGAGGCAGGAGAATTGCCTGAACCCAGGAGGTGGAGGTTGCAGTGAGCCGAGATCGCGCCATTGCACTCCAGCCAGGGTAACAAGACCGAAACTCCGTCTCAAATAAAAAAAAAAAAAAGAATTAGCGGTAAGATCGCGTCTAAACCACAGGAGAAACGTCTCTTTCAAACTGCTCTGCAGTGTGTTCGTTCACCTTAGGAAGACGCATCTATGTTTAGATTCAGCGAGTTAGAAACACGTTTCTTCTAAAAGCTGCTTTTGTGTACTCCTCAGTGAATGGGAGTATAGGGTGTAATGAGAAATATCTGTCTCTAAAACAAAAACGGAGCTATCTAGCAGAATGGTTGTCAAGGTGTATATTCAACTTACATAGGTAAACAGATGTGTGAGTGTAGCAGTTCAGAAACCCTTTGCTCGGAGAATCTACAAAGAGATATTTCCAGTAATATACACTCACATAAGAATGAGCCGTAAGGTCGCGTCTAAACCAGAGGAGAAACGTCTCTTTTACACTGCCCTCCTCTGTGTACGTTCAGCTTAGGAAGTTGCATCTATGGTTAGATTCAGCGACTTAGAAAGACGTTTCTTCTAAAAGCTGTATTTGGATATTCCTGAGGGAATGGGCGTATAGGGTGTAATGAGAAATATCTGGCTCTAAAAGAAAAACAGAGCTAACTAACACAATGGTTGTCAAGGTGTACATTCAACTTACACAGGTAAACACACGTGTGAATGTAGCAGTTCAGAAACGCTTTCTTTGGAGAATGTAGAAAGAGATATTTCCAGCCACATAAAGTCAAATAAGAATGAGCGGTAAGATAGCGTCTATACCACAGGAGAAACGTCTATTTCAAACTGCTCTGCTGTGTGTTCTTTCACCGTAGGAAGTTGCATCTATGTTTAGACTCAGCGAGTTAAAAAGACGTTTCTTCTAAAAGCTGCGTTTGGATATTCCTGAGTGAATGGGAGTATAGTGTGTAATGAGAAATATCTGGCTCTATAAGAAAAACGGAGCTATCCAGCAGAATGATTGTCAAAGCGTATATTCAATTTACAGTGTTAAATAGATTTGGGAGTGTAGCAGTTCAGAAACCCTTTCTTTGGAGAATCTACAAGCAGATATTTCCAGCCATATACAGGCACATAAGAATTAGCGTTAGATCGCGTCTAAACCACAGGAGAAACGTCTCTTTCAAACTAATCTGTTGTGTGTTCGTTCACCTTAGGAAGATGCATCTATGTTTATATTCATCCAGTTAGAAACACCTTTTCTTCTAAAAGCTGCGTTTGGGTATTCCTGAGTGAATGGGAGTATAGGGTGTAATGAGAATTATCTGTCTCTAATACAAAAACGGAGCTATCTAACAGAATGTTTGTCAAGGTGTATATTCAATTTACAGAGTAAAAGAGATGTGTGAATGTAGCAGTACAGAAACCCTTTCTTTGCAGAATCTGGTAGCAGATATTTCCAGCCATATAGAGGCACATAAGAATTAGCGGTAAGATCACGTCTAAGCCACAGGAGAAACGTCCCTTTCAAACCGCTGTGCTGTGTGTTCGTTCACCTTAGGAAGTTGCATCTATGTTTAGATTCAGTGAGTTAGAAACACGTTTCTTCTAAAAGCTGCATTTGGATATTCATCAGTGAATTGGAGAATAGGCTGTAATGAGAAATATCTTGCTCTAAAAGAAAAACGGAGCTATCTAGCAGAATAGTTGTCAAGCTGTGAAATCAACTTATAGAATTAAACTGATATGTGAATGTAGCATTTAGAAACCCTTTCTTTGGAGATTCTAGAAACAGATATTTCCAGCCATATACAGGCACATAAGAATTAGAGGTAAGATCGCGTCAAAACCACAGGAGAAACGTCTCTTTCAAACTGCTCTGCTGTGTGTTCGTTCACCTAAAAAGTTGCATCTATGTTTAGATTCATCTAGTTAGAAACACTTTTCTTCTAAAACCTGCGTATGGATATTCCTGAGAGAATGGAAGTATATGGTGTCATGAGAAATATCTGGCTCTAAAACAAACAGGGAGCTATCTAGTGGAATGATTGTCAAGGTGTATATTCAAGTTACACATTTAACAGATGTCTCAATGTAGCAGTTCAGAAACCCTTTCTTTGGAGAATCTAGAATGAGTTATTTCGAGCCATATACAGGCACATAAGAATTGGCAGTAAGATCACGACTAAACCACGGGAGAAACGTCTATTTCAAACTGCTCTGCTGTGTGTTCGTTCACCTTAGGAAGTTGCATATATGTTTAGATTCATCTAGTTAGAAACACGCTTCTTCTGAAAGCTGCGTTTGGATTTTCCTGAGTGAATGGAAGTATAGGGTGTCATGAGAAATATCTGGCTCTAAAAAAAAAAGGGACCTATCTAGTGGAATGATTGTAAAGGTGTATATTCAGCTTACAGGGTTAAACATATGTGTGAATGTAGCAGTTCAGAACCCCTTTCTTTGGAGAATCTAGATAGATATATTTCCAGCCATATACACGCACATAAGAATTAGTGGTAAGATCGCGTCTAAACCACAGGAGAAACGTCTCTTTCAAACTGCTCTCCTGTGTGTTCGTTCACCTTAGGAAGTTGCATCTATGTTTAGATTCAGGGGTTAGAAACACGTTTCTTCTAAAAACTGCGATTGGATATTCCTGAGTGAATGGGAGTATAGGGTGTAATGAGAAATATCTGGCCCTAAAACGAAAACGGAGCTATCTAGCAGAATAATTTTCAAGGTGTATATTCAACTTAGGGAGGTAAACAGATGTGTGAATGTAGCTGTTCAGAAACCCTTTCGTTTGAGAATCTAGAAAGAGATATTTCCAGCCATATACAGGCACATAAGAAATAGAGGTAAGATTGCGTCTAAACCACAGGAGAAACGTCTCTTTCAAAGTGCTATGTTGTGTGTTCGTTCACCTTAGGAAGTTGCATCTATGTTTAGATTCAGCGAGTTAGAAACACATTTCTGCTAAAAGCTGCGTTTGGATATTCCTGAGTGAATGGGAGTACAGGGAGTAATGACAAATATCTGGCTCTAAAGCAAAAACGGAGCTATCTAGCGCAATGATTGTCAAGGTGTATATTCAACTTACAGAGTTAAACAGATCTGTGAATCCCACAGTTCAGAAACCCTTTCTTTGGAGAATCTAGGAAGAGATATTTTCAGCCATTTACAGGCACATGAGAATTAGCGGTAAGATCACGTCTAAACCACAGGAGAAACGTCTCTTTCAAACTGCTCTGCTATGTGTTCGTTCACCTTGTGAAGTTGCATCTATATTTAGTTTCAGCGAGTTAGAAACACGTTTCTTCCAAAAGCTGCGTTTCGATATTCCTGAGTGAATGGGAGTATATTGTGTCATGAGAAATATCTGGCTCTATAACAAAAACGGAGCTATCTAGGGGAATGACTCTCAAAGGTGTATTTTCAACTTACAGAGTTAAAGAGATATGTGAATGTAGCAGTTTAGAAACCCTTACTTTGGAGAATCTAGAACGAGATATTTGCAGCCATATTCAGGCACATAAGGATTAGCAGTAAGATCGCATCTAAACCACAGGCGAAACGTCTCTTTCAAACTGCTCTGCTGTGTGTTCGTTCACCTTAGGAAGTTGCATCTATGTTTAGATTCAGCGAGTTGTAAACACGTTTCTTCTAAAAGCTCCGTTTGAATAATCCTGAGGGAAAGGGAGTAAAGGGTTAATGAGAAATATCTGACTCTAAAACAAAAACAGAGCTACCTAGCAGAATGATTATCAAGGTGTATATTCAACTTACAGAGGTAAACATGTGTGTTAATGTAGCAGTTCCGAAACCCTCTCTTTGGAGAACATAGAAAGAGATATTTCCAACCATATACAAGCACATAAAAATTAGCGGTAAGATCGCGTCTAATCCACAGGATAAACGTCCCTTTCAAAGTGGTCTACTGTGTGTTCGTTCACTGTAGGAAGCTGCATCTATGTTTAGATTCAGCGAGTTAGAAACACGTTTTTTCTAAAAGCTGCATTTGGACATTCCTGAGTGAATTGGAATATAGGGTGTAATGAGAAATATCGGGCTCTAAAACAAAAACGGAGCTATCTAGCAAAATGATTGTCAAGGCGTATATTCAACTTACAGAGTGAAACAGATGTGTGAATGTAGCAGTTCAGAAACACTTTCTTTGGAGAATCTAGGAAGAGATATTTCCAACTCTATACATGCACTAAGAATTAGTGACAAGATCCCGTCTAAACCACAGGAGAAACGTGTCTTTCAAACTGCTCTGCTGTGTGTTCATTCATGTTAGGAAATGGAATCTATGTTTACATTCAGTGAGTTAGAAACACGTTTCTTCTAAAAACTGCGTTGGGATCTTCCTGAGTGAATGTGAGTATAGTGTGTAATGGGAAATATCTGGCTCTAAAACTAAAAACGAGCTATCTAGAAGATTGATTGTCAAGGTGTATATTAAACTTAGGGATTTAAACAGATGTCTGAATCTAGCAGTTCAGAAACCATTTCTTTGGAGAATCGAGAAAGAGATATTTCTAGCCATACACAGGCACTTAAGAATCAGCGGTAACATCGCGTCTAAACAACAGGAGAAATGTCTCTTTCAAACTGCTCTGCTGTGTGTTCGTTCACCTTAGGAAGTTGCATCTATGTTTAGATTCAGCGAGTTAGAAACACGTTTCTTCTAAAAGCTGCGTTTGGATATTCCTGAGTGAATGGGAGTAAAGCGTGTAATTAGAAATATCTGGCTCTAAAACAAAAACGGAGCTATCTTGCAGAATGATTGTCAAGGTGTATATTCAACCTACAGAGTTAAACAGATGTGTGAATGTATCATTCAGAAACCCTTTCTTTGCAGAATCTAGAAAGAGAGATTTCCAGCAATATACAGGCATATGAGAATTATCAGCAAGATCGCGTCAAAACCACAGGAGAAACGTCTCTTTCAAAGTGCTCTGTTGTGTGTTCGTTCACCTTAGGAAGTTGCATCTATGTTTAGATTCAGCGAGTTAGAAGCACATTTTGGCTAAAAGCTGCGTTTGATTATTCCTGATTAATGAGAGTATTGTGTGTAATGAGAAATATCTGGCTCTAAAAAAAAAAGGAGCTATGTAGCAGCATGATTTTCAAGGTGTATATTCAACTTAGGGAGTTAAACAGATGTGTGAATGTAGCAGTTCAGAAACCCTTTGTTTGGAGAATCCATAAAGTGATATTTCCAGTCATATACAGGCACATAAGAATTAGTGGAATTATCGCGTCAAAACCACAGGAGAAACTTCTGTTTCAAACTGTTCTGCTGTGTGTTCGTTCACCTCAGGAAGTTGCATCTATGTTTAGATTCATCGAGTTATAAACACGTTTCTTCTAAAAGCTGCGTTTGGATATTCCTGAGTGAAAGGGGGTATAGTGTGTAATGAGAAATATCTGGCTCTACAAGAAAAAAGGAGCTATCTAGCTGAATGATTGCCAAGGTGTATATTCAACTTACAGAGTTAAACAGATGTGTGATTGCCGCAGTTCAGAAACCCTTTCTTTGGAGAATCTAAGAAGAGATATTTTCATCCATTTACAGGCACATAAGAATTAGCGCTAAGATGGCGTCTAAACCACAGGAGAAACGTCTGTTTCAAACTGCTCTGCTGTGTGTTCGTTCACCTTAGGGAGTTGCATCTATGTTTAGATTCAGCGAGTTAGAAACACGTTTCTTCTACAAGCTGCGTTTGGATATTCCTGAGTGAAAGGGGGTATAGGGTGTAATGAGAAATATCTGGCTCTAAAGCAAAAACGGAGGTATCTAGCAGAATGATTGTCAAGGTGTATATTCAACTTACAGAGGTAAACAGATGTGTGAATGTAGCAGTTCAGAAACCCTTTCTTTGGAGAATCTAGAACGAGATATTTCCAGCCATATACAGGTACATAAGGATTAGCAGTAAGATTGCATCTAAACCCCAGGAGAATCGTCTCTTTGTTCTGTTACTAAGAACAGGAATGATACCGAGCTCGGATTTATAATTTGGTGGCAGGTTCGCGAGAAGATAACACCAAGCCGAGAGTAACAATGTAAAAGAAGAGGATTTTATTTACAAGTAGAGAGTAATAAGGTAAAAGAAGAGGGTTTTATTTACAAAAGGGACATACCCAGAGACCGTCCGTCTGGACAGTCAGCACCAGCTTTGTAGCAGCACGGGTAAAACGCAAGTCAGAACTCTAAGCAGTCTCTCTCTCTCTCTCTCTTCAGCACCTGCACTACAGCAGCACGGGCAAAGTGCAAGTCACAGCTCTCAGCAATCTCTCTCCCTCTCTTCACTGTTTCTTGGGTTTTTGTCTGTTTTTATATGTTGTAGTTAAACTTAGGTCACTAAGTAAGCACCAGCTGCTCTTTGTCTTGTCTCTTATGAACGTTATCATTATGTAACAGCAATCCTTGGCTCTGTTTACTGTTCTCGAAGAGACGGGAATTGGCCAGATTCCCAGCTCCTCAGAAATAAGCCAGGGTCATCATGAGCTCCTAATGCCCCGGGCTTACTGCCAAAGAAAAGATAACTTTAGTTCCCAAGGTCCAAGAAACTCAGAGCAAGAACTGGGCATGACTTTTCTTATATTAATCCTACAATTCGGCCCCTAGGCGTGGCCAGGGTTTGTATACACAAAGCGCTGTGATATAAATGCAGCATATACATAGTGCATTTTTAGATATAGCCATAGATTACAGCAGCAAGTTACACAACCAAAAAGTATCCATAAGAAGACAAGTATATATAAAGGAAGAAATCTATATGTTACATTAGAGTGGCTAAATAACCAATCCCACCAGTTATGATTTGAATCTGTAGCAATAGCATGTGAATATGATTGTAATTTATTGGCTATACTGGTGGTTAGTAATCGATGTTGAGCCAATTGGCGTTCAGTTTGCTGCAGATATGTATGCAATTGTGTACTTTGTGCTAAAATTTTTGATAAATTTAGATATATTTCAACTTTTGGCATAGGCAATTGTAATGGTAACCAAGTGTAGTTTTGCATTTGGTATACTGGGGTTAAATAGAGTGTATCATTAAACCATGGCAGCAGACTGACATTATATAAACATTCTGAAAAAGGGGACTCTATTCCCAAGAAATGTGTGGTCACTGTTTGGGCAGTAGCTATACAAATAGCTTGAGATCCTATTTCATATATAACCGAATAATTTGATACAGGCAGTAATGTAAAAGTACAATGATTAACAGAAAAATGTAATAAACATGGTTCCATTTGTTGTTGAATACCATTACATACAGTTCCATTATGGGTTTTCATACAGTCATCTAAATTATAGGCAACATTTTGTTCACTAATATAAGATCCTTGAAACTCCGGTTGTAAATAATATGAGTTTTGAATAATAGGTAATACATGATAGGGGCATAAAATAGTTGTTTTGCTTGGTTTATAGTAAGTTATTATTCCCCAGGAATATGTTGGAACACAAGAAAAAGGATTATTTGTGGATAGCCACGCCCATGATGGAACCAAAGATTGCCACATTACTTGTCCAGACATTAGTTCCCTTTGTGCATGTTCAATTTGTATTACCGTATATAAATATTGTAGGGAGCACTTAGTCCACTTAAAAAGTGCAGATATGTTCTTATCTATTTGATATTGATTTACTCTAGTATCATTAAATATATATAACAGCAGTTTTTGATAATTGATTTGTTGTTGGTGCGCTTTAATACTAGTAGGCAACCATTGGGCATTAATACTAGTAGCCATTGCAGTATCTTGTCGTACCTTTTTTAACTTATATGCCAAAGGATCTAAATCAAAACTATTTGCTACTCCTATTCCCATTCTGGCCCCTCCTAATAAAGTGTCATACCATGCTCTCTTTTTTCGGGCACAAGGGGATAAAGGAGGGAAACTTATATTCATAACAATATGGTAAGTTTGTGCTAATAAAGAAACATTAGTGCATGCATGGCGTAAGCGCACCAGTGTTGGGTGAGTAATATTAGGTGTAGTTTTACTTATGATATGCATATAGTCTCCCCAATCAGATCTATTACTAATTTCACTACTATTATGACAAAACAGATAAGTACTTGTATCATAAGACAGATAGCTTTCTGATGTATTACATGTGTGCACATAATTTTGTAAATGTTGTTGGTAATCTTCATTAGTCATATACATAACATGCTGTAAGTCTGCTTGACAACTGGAAATATTGACAGCAGAAGATATAGTAATGTTTACAGGTCCAGTACTATGCAGGACACGTCTTACTCGACCAGTGCCCTTCCAGGTTGTGACATTTGTACCTTGAATGGTGAAATTCATAAAATAGCAGATGTTATTAGGGGGGCATGTATAATTATCTTGCTTCCGCGGTGCTGATGAATTTTTCCATCCCCATCGCAGTATTATCTCCGATGTATTGGATGTAATTTCAAATGTAGGACTTAGGAAGTTTCTAGCAGTTAGTGTCCATCCATGAATAATAGGAGTTAGCCATATTCCGATGCCAAGGCCTGTATAAAGATACTGTACATAGCCTTTGACCCTGAATGTCCCATATGTTCGTGAACCCATCGGGCACATTCTGAATCTTCAGCTTCTTGAGTGCTAGTATATACTTTAGTTAATTCATCCGCCTTTTTGTTATATAGTTTTTCAACAGAATCCAGTGCTGTGTGGGCATCTACATGGAAAACAGAGACATTAGTACATTGCAACACAATCCAGATGTTTTGCCATATTTCAGCTCCCCATAAAAGTTTGTCTCTTATTTTCCACCCATGTTGTTGCCACTGTTCTATCCAAGTAAGCAGTCCCATATATACTGCCCAAGAATCAGTAAAAATATGACATTGTGTTCCATATTCCTTTTCTAAACACAGCCAGGCAGCATATAATTCAGCATACTGACTACTACCATTGGTTCTGTGTTGTTCTAAAGTTATTTTTAAACTGGGATTGTACGCTACAGCTTTCCAATATCTTTTGGCACCAATATATTTAGCAGATCCATCTGTAAACCAGGCGTGTTTTTGTTGCTCTTTGGTTAAGGACTCATAACCTTGATTTGTTTTAACTTTACTAGCTATATATTTAGGTATGGGTTGCTCTTCTGTATTATTTACAGAATATGGGCACGTAAAAATCTGTTCATTAATTGTAAAGTTCCAGTAGGGCCTGATTTAGCACGATTTTGTATGTACCATTTCCATTTAATAACATGAGATTCTTGCACATGACCAATTTTATGTGATACAGGGTCAGATAAGACCCATTGTACGATAGGTATCTGCGGCCTTAGAATGACTTTCCGTCCTGCAGTTAAATGTTCATTTTCTGTTAGTTCCCAATAAGCAGTTAACAACTGCTGTTCTAACTGAGTATATAAATTTTTGGTTTGTGGTAATTTACGTGACCACAACCCTAAAGGTACCCTCTTTCCCTGTTGCTTTTGCCATAAACTCCAATTAGCATAATCTGCCTCTGTACTAACCATTAGTTCAACCGGGCCCTCTTGTAAAGGCCACAAGTCCAATGCATGTTGAATTGCTTCTTTTGTCTTATCAAATGCTTTTTGTTGCTCCGCTCCCTATTCAAACTGATATTTTTTCCTAGTAATCTTATATAAAGGTCGCAATAGCATTCCTAAATGGGGAATATGATTTCTCCAGTATCCAAATAATCCTATATATTTTTGTGCCTCTTTTTTATTCTTTGGGGCTGGACATTCCAAAATGCGTTGTTTAGCTTTTGGTGTTATACTTCGTTGTCCGCAATCCCAATTTATTCCCAGAAATTTAACATGCTGGTCAGGTCCTTGTATTTTTGCTGGGTTAATTTTCCATCCTTTTGTTTGCAAATGCTCTATTAATGACTGCACTGCTCGCTGCAAGGTAGTATAATCATGACCCTGCAACATAATATCATCAATGTAATGATGTAAAATAACATTAGAATATGTCCATTCATCTAAATGTTCAGCAACTATCTTATGGCATAAAGTAGGACTATGCTTATACCCTTGAGGCAATCGGGTGAAGGTATATTGTCATCCCTGCCAGGTAAAAGCAAAATATTGCCATTGCTCAGAATCTGTAGGTATTGTAAAAAATGCATTTGCTAGGTCAAGAACTACATACCATTGGCCGGAATGTTTTTGTATGTTTTCAATTATTATAATAGTATCCGGTACAGCAGCATGCAGTGGGTGTAACAGCATTTAATGCTCTATAGTCAACGGTCATTCGCCAAGTGCCATCAGATTTTCGCACAGGCCAAATGGGACTGTTCCATTCCGATACAAAAGGCACCATTACCTCAACATCAACATAATTTTTAATGGTGTCATTAATTTCTTGGTGCCCCCCAGGGATTTTATATAGTTTACAATGTACTACCTTAGTGGGAATAGGTAACGTTAAAGGATCCATTTTTAATTTTCCAATTATTAATGCAGGAAATATTTTAAAAGTTATTTTTGCAACTGCAAAGTTATATTTTCCATCTTCTAATTGTAAAGTCATTCCTTTTAATATGTACATTCCTAATATATATTCGGGGATGGGAACTATCATAACTGTATGTTTCCTTTTGGGGGCATGCCCTATTTTCATTACTAATTCAGTTTGTGTAGCCAATATTTCTTTGCCGCCCAAACCAGTTATGGTTGTAGGAACGCCTCAGAATTTTTGTGGATTTCCATAAATTAGAGAAGCCTCTGCCCCAGTGTCTACCAAGGCCCGTACCTTTGTTTGTGATCCATTTTTCCAAAAAATTGTAATAGGGACATGGGGACGGATATCCACATATTTACGAGACACTGAGGTTTGGCTTACTTGTCAATTTTCTTTAAATAAATCATCCTAAGGGTAAATTTGTTTATGTTATGTGTTTTCCGATTCCTTTTCCTTTTCTGTGCCAAAGAATGGATTTGGGGCTTTTGAATTATCCCTCTCCCCTCCGAATTGCACCTTTTCCACTGTTCAGACTTTTTCTTTATATAGTGCCCATAACTCGCTGGTTGGTAGTCCATCTAACTTGTCTGGCTTCACTCCTGCCTTTAGGAGGGCCTGAAATATTTCCTTTCTGGTAATCCTTTCCTTAATCCCCTTTTTCTCTCGATTTTCATTTCTTCCTTCATTCCATTCTCCCATATCTCCCAACTCTACCATTTTTTCCAGAATTCGCTCTATGGGGTTTCCCATCTCATTCAACAACAATGTAATCATTAAATGCTTATAGGCAGGGGGAGCAGTTTTAATTAAAGTGCTCCTATGAGTGGTTAGTAAGGCTGTGGTGAGATAAGTATCCACTTGTCCCAACGCAATAGCCATTTTCATGGCTTCTTTCTTCAAAGGCCTAATTCCCTCCTGAATAGTATACCAGGGCTTGTCCTCATGAGGCCATGCTGCTTCCGTGGGGTATTGCCCAACACACCCACAAGCAGCTAATTCCAACATACTAGTCATGGCCACAGCCCCGTTATTGCCTCCGGCATGCTGATGGTCACGAAAGGCAGTTTGTACTGCTGGATTCGTGGATACTGTGACAGATTTAATTGAAACTTGATGGTCAATACGGATTCCCCCAGCTCCCATATCTGCAATCCGCACCATCCAATCCAATAAGGATTCATTTGGTTTTTGGGAAATCTTATACAAAATGTTCTGAACTTCCTGTTGAGTAAAATCTTCCTGAATTAACAAGGTTTCTGCTTGCCCATCAGCACGCACTTTCTGATGTTGCCGGGACAGAGGCTTAGCCTACACTCGTGTTGGGAGCCGATATTCATGCGCCTCCTCCTCTAACTGATCCCAATCCACATCCTCATCAGTATCATCCCAAATATCCCCATCCCAGGTATCAGGATCCCAATCAGCTGAAGCAGATGCAATAACAGCATGCACCTTTTTAGCATTTACCTTCTCTTTTATTTTCTTATATTTGTATTGAACACAGCGTACAGCTGCCTTCTCAGCCACTCCTTGATAAATCCTAGCTTGATCCCCCAATATAAAATTCTGACATTGTAACACGGACAACTTACTTTGTAATTCTGCCAACTCTTTTTCTAGCTGTAATTTTTCCTGAATTACTAATTGCCGAGCCTGATACTGTTTTCTATAAGCTGATAACAATATCCAGCCGCGTCTACTAATAGCAATAATTTCCTTCCCTTTGTCCACTGGCACAGCTTCTAGAGTTTCACAGACTTGCATAGGATCAGCAGATCGCAAATTACTATCCCAATTTTCACTTAACCCAGTACCACAAGCCCAAATCTTAGCCAGCGCTGCAAAAAGTGGATCTTCCCACCCTGGCACATCAAATACAACAGACTTAACACTAGTAGATTTCTTAAAGAGCGGCATATTGTCTTCTTCCTCTCGAATCCTGCCGACTACGCCAATTTGTTCTGTTACTAAGAACAGGAATGATACCAAGCTCGGATTTATAATTTGGAGGAAGGTTCGCAAGAAGAAAACACCAAGCCGAGAGTAACAAGGTAAAAGAAGAGGATTTTATTTACAAGTCGAGAGTAATAAGGTAAAAGAAGAGGGTTTTATTTACAAAAGGGACATACCCATTGACCGTCCGTCTGGACACTCAACACCGGCGTTGCAGCAGCACGGGTAAAACGCAAGTCAGAACTCTAAGCAGTCTCTCTCTCTCTCTCTCTTCAGCACCGGCACCACAGCAGCACGGGCAAAGCGCAAGTCACAGCTCTCAGCAATCGCTTTCCCTCTCTTCACTATTTCTTTGGTTTTTGTCTGTTTTTATATGTTATAGTTCAACTTAGGTCACTAAGTAAGCACCAGCTGCTCTTTGTCTTGTCTCTTATGAACATTATCATTATGTAACAGCAATTCTTGGCTCTGTTTACTGTTCTCAAAGAGACGCGAATTGGCCAGATTCCCGGCTCCTCGGAAATAAGCCAGGTGATCATCATGAGCTAGTAATGCTCCGGGCTTACTGCCAAAGAAATGATAACTTTAGTTCCCAAGGTACAAGAAACTCAGAGCAAACACTGGGCATGACTATTCTTATATTGACCCTACACTCTTTCAAACTGCTCTGCTGTGTGTTCGTTCACCTTAGGAAGTTGCATCTATGTTTAGATTCAGCGAGTTAGAAACACGTTTCTTCTAAAACCTGCATTTGAATATTCCTGAGTGAACGGGAGTATAGGGTGTAATGAGAAATATCTGGCTCTAAAACAAAACGGAGCTATCTAGCAGAATGGTAGTCAAGGTGTATATTCAAAGTAGGGAGTTAAACAGATATGTGAATGTAGCAGTTCAGAAACCCTTTCTTTGGAGAATCTAGAGAGACATTTCCAGCCATATACAGACACATAAGAATTAGTGGAAAGATCGTGTGTAAACCACAGGAGAAACGTCCCTTTCAAACTTCTCTGATGCGTGTTCGTTCACCTTAGGAAGTTGCGTCTATCTTTAGATTCAGTGAGCTAGAAACACGTTTCTTCTAAAAGCTGCTTTTGGATATTCCTGAGTGAAAGGGAGTATGGGTTTAAAGTACACATATCTGGCTCTAAAACAAAAACGGAGCTATCTAGCATAATGATTGTCACGGTGTATATTCAACTTCCGGAGTTAAAAAGATGTGTGAATGTACCAGTTCAGAAACCCTTTCTTTGGAGAATCTAGAAAGAGATATTTCCAGTCATATACAGGCACAAAAGAATTAGCAGTAAGATCGTGTCTAAACAACAGGAGAAACGATTCTTTCAAAGTGCTCTGCTCTGTGTTGGTTCACCTTATGTAGTTGCATCTATGTATAGATTCAGCGAGTTAGAAACACGTTT